>NC_056745.1:1200199181-1200489181 GCF_019279795.1 Protopterus annectens
CTCTATATTAATATATTCTCTGACCCCAGTATGACTAATGATGGTTTTACTGTTTTTGGACTTTTATCATATTTGTCTTACATGTTTAATTTCTAACTTTAATAATGTTTAATGTTTAATTTCTAACTTTATTAAATTTAATTAACAATGTTGGGAGATCTGATTTTGCTGTTTAAAGCTTCATGTTTTAACCACCTTTTGCTCTGATGATGTTTCATAGGTTCATAGGTTGGTACTAGGCTATCGGCCCTAGGGCCTATACAAGCCTAGCCATAACAATTCCCTGGCTATTTCATCCCACACTATTTACTTCCCTGGACCCCTGTCAAGTAGGGTGACTGACGTGATCCCTGGGGTGAATTTCCTTTCTCCCATCCAATCGTCAAGGTTCCTTTTGAAGAGGGCCAAAGAGGCACTCTGCTTGACATGTGTGGACAGTCTATTCCTGAGTCTGGGGAGTCTCTGGGTCAGGAACCTATCCCTCCAGCATGTTTTGTTTATTGTGACGACAAGGTTTAGAATCCTGAAGCATGTGGCTCTGAGGGATTGGGATTTCTTTAAATGTAGCATGTCCATCAGCTCTGGGTTTGACATGGCCTTGTATGTTAAGCAGAGATCGCCTCTGAGTACACGATATACGACAGAGTATAGCTGGAGTTTTTTAAGGTGGTCAGCATAGGGCATCTGCTTTAGGCCTGTGATTCTTTTAGTGAGGTATTTCTGCAGCCTTTCCAGTTGTTGCAGATGTTTTGAGAGGTACATACCAAATGGGGCGTTGTATTCTATAATAGGTCTAATCAGGGATGGGTACAGTGGGACAATGACCTCCTTTTTTCTGTATGAAAAGCCCTTAGTGATGAGGTGTGCCACATAGAAGGATTTTCTGACTGTTGTGGCGATGTGGTTACCGAAGGTGAGACCACTGTCCACCTGTGTCCCTAAGTCTCTTATCATACTTTTGGTGTTTAGTGTACTGCCACCTATGTGGTAATTCACGGGTACATGTTTTTTCCCAAAGGGGATAACTATACATTTCTTGGCATTGAGCTTGAGCCCATGGCTCTGGCACCAAGCATCTGTTTCTGTAAGGCCCTTTTGTAGAGTATCCACATCATTTGGGGATTCAATAATGGCTCCCACTTTACAGTCATCTGCTAACTTTGTTAGCCAGAGTCCCTTAGTGTTGGTCTGTACTTCAGAGAGGTAGATGCCAAACAAGAGCGGTCCCAGGACTGAACTCTGAGGTACTCCATTTGTCACTTGTCTGGAGCTGGATTTGGAGTCTGCAACTTTTACAGTGTGGGTTCTGTCATTAAGCCAGTTGGCAACCCATCGAGTGACATAGGGATTAATGTCCAGCTTAGTAAGTCTATCTATAATTCCAGAGTGGGGGATGGTGTCAAAGGCCTTGGCGAGGTCCAGATAGGCTGTGTGGACCACCTTACCCTCATCCATGGCTCTGGAGATTGATTCGAAGAACTCAATCAGGTTCAGGAGACAAGATCGGCCCTTCACGAACCCAAACTGGGTGTGGTCCAGTGTATGAAGGTTGCCAATGTCTTTGCTTATAAGTTTCATGATAATACGTTCCATGGCCTTGCAGATCAGGCTCATCAGTCTGATGGAGCGGTAGTTCCCGGGATCCAAGGTGGATCCCCCCTTGAGGAGTGGGATAACTGTAGTTGTGCGCCACTCAGTGGGCACGAAGCCTGAGGTGAGGCTATGATTAAACATGACACTTAGGTGAGGTGTCAGTTCATTTTGTAGTTCATGTAGTACACAGCCTGGGATGTCATCTAGTCCCATGGATACAGTATTCTTAGCTTTGGAGAGTGCATTTTTTACCTGCGTGGCCGTTATTACCGGAATTTGGCAATCTTCCGGTATTGAGATGAGCCGTTTAGGGGGTGAGAGGGGGGTGACGTTGGCACTGAATTGATCTGCCAGGATATTGGCAATATCCTTGGGATCAGTATATTTAATGCCATTGTGTTGTAGCTCAGAGCAGATCTGAGCATTGCCATTTAGATTCTTGACATAGTTATAGAATGCCTTGTGGTTGTCTTTGGAATCTTTGGCAATTTTATTTTCGTAACTAGCTTTGGAGGATTTTATGAGGGATCTCAGCTTCTTACTGAGGCTGGTAAGGGAGTTTTTTGCATCCTGGGATTTTCCACTTTTCTGCAACAGTTTCTTCCTTTTGTTGTAAAGTTTGTTTATGGCAGGGGACCACCAGATTGGCTTCTTTTTTTTGGAGGAGAGCATCTTGATTCTATTTGGGATGGCACGATTCATGCATGAGTGGATGCGCTAGTACAGTGCCTTAGTGCAGGATTCAGCAGTCTAACTTTCAGTTCCCATCTGCATGGGTGTCATGAAGTTTGTAACTTCTGACTTGAGTGGCATGAAGTTGGCTTTGGAGAAGTGTTTTATGGAGGTTTCCTTACTGGGGGGTGGGGGTGAGATGTGGTTGTTAAGGGTGATTAGCTTATGGTCGGACCAGACCATCAAGGTGGTAACCATAGGTGTGGAGCATCGATGTCCCATGTTGGTAATGACCAGGTCTAGGATATTGGAGCCCCTGGTGGGACTATGGATTAGTTGATCCAGGGCATTGGAATTTATGAATTCCAAGAACTGTTGGGCAAAGGTGTTGGTACACGAGTAGTTTTCCCAGTTAATGGCAGGGTAGTTGAAATCACCCAATATTAGGGTGTTTGGTTGTATCTTAATATTTTCCAGTATGTTTAGAAAGGTGTAGGGAGGATCTTGGGGCATGGTGGGGGATCTGTAGCAAGCTACAATTTGGATTGCAGTCTTACCTAGTGTTAGTTGCGACTGGAGAATTTCAGACGCATTGTGTTGGGCAACTAGCCTGGTGGTGTGAATATCCTTGGTGAACATGGACACTCCTCCACCTTTAGTGTTTCTGTCCTGGTTTGGTGGCCAAAAAGTGTGGTAAGAGTTGTAGCCTGGTATTGCACGGGTGCTCTCTGGAGCATTGAACCAGGTCTCAGTTACTGCACAGATACTGATGTTCTCCATTTTAAGGAGTGCCTCGAGAGAGTGCATTTTGAGGTTTAGACTTCTAGCATTGAGTAGCATTACCTTCAGAATTTGCATGCTTGTACCTGTTACAGTGGTGGTTTTGTCCTTTAAACTTTGCCTAAAAAAGACACTATAGGGGTGGCAAGAGCCTTAGCCAGTAACCTGAATCCTAGGGGTGACAGGTGCAAACCATCTCTGGCAAAGAATCATGGTCTGTCAATCATGTCATCCCAGGCAGACAGATACTGGATCCCCTTTGAATGACACCAGAAGCTTAGCCAATTGTTGAAGTCAATCATTTTGTCCTTATATTGTGGTATCATTCTGGGTGAAGGCAGGATGCTACTCAGGGCTAGGGTCATATCTGCCTGGGCCACATGATCTGAGAGCTCTTCCATGTCTCTTTTCATGTAGTCCAGGGAGGTACATCTCAAGTCATTCACTCCAACATGGACAATGACAGAGTCATATCTGTACTTGTTGTGGAGTGACTTGAGTGCATGCATTATGTGGTGGATCCTGGCACCCGATAGGCAGCTGACTGTAATTTTCTCCTTGTTCAGCCTGGTGAGTGGGACATCAGTTTGCCTGACTATAGAGTCACCTATGACTAAAGTGTTAGGTATGTTGTCTTGCCTTAGGGGCTGTTGCTGGGTGGCACACTGGTGTTGTGAGCTATGTGACACTTTGGTTGTGATTGGTGTTTGTTTGCGTTTCAGCTTTGGAAGTCCTTGTTGCTTGGGCAGGTTACAGTTAAGGGCCTCCGCATATGTGGATTTAATGTTGCTATGTGTGGGTGTTGGTGGTGTGAGTTTAGAAGGGCAATGTGTTGCTTGAGGTGTAGTGTGGGTGTTAACCTTCTCCTCTTGACTGTCTAGCACAATCTTGGGTGGAGAGAGCTTTGCTTCCAGTTTGGCTATGTAAGTGCATCTCTCACAGGTTGTAGTGTTGGGTGGCAGGAGGAGAGGTTTGTCTGTGTACATGAGGCAATTGCTGCATTGCCCCAGTATGCCCAGATTCACCAGGTGGACAGGAGAAATCACCGGAAGCTGACCCTTGGACATGCCTGGTTTGGTGCTTTTTTTGTAAAGTACAGGAGCTGTTTTCCCTTGCCTTAGCAAGGTACTTTGCAATTATAGGCTGTTTAGTGCCTACGATTAATTTCTCCTTATTAACAAGGAGAGTTGAGTGCTTGTGTCAGTTTAAGGCTTCCTGTTGCTTTCCAGCAGGTATTAGAGCAAGCGCTATTCCCAGGGATGCTTAAAGGTAAGATGAAAAAAATGGTTTATCCTAAACACTGCAGTGTGCATTAGATAAGTTAGATGTGAAAGTAGGTAACTTAAGTTTTACCTGTCTAAAAAGTTAAGTTTTAGTGGAGCGTCACTATTTTTAAAACAGCAAGATAGATTGAAAGGGGGTGGTCACTTTTGTATTCTGGTACTATGGAATACAGTAGGATGGCCAATAAATTTAAATAGTTGAAGGGGGTGATTTCACAAAATGATAATTTTGTGCTTACTCACACAAGCCAGTGAAAGCAGAGAGGAAATGAGATATATGGTCAAATTAACATAAGAGGCAGGCAACTAGAAAGAGTGTTGATCTTGTTATTTTTAGGGTCAATTAAAGTTGTTTCGAAGTTCCATAAGTGTTGTTTTTAATTGTCATTAATTTACTTTCCAGAGTTTTACTTTCTTTTCTTATCCTAATAGTTTCAGTTATTTCATATGGATGCCAGTTCATTCAAACAGTAACGTATCTATGTAAGCATCCTTTTAAGATGCACCTAAGATTGCATGGGCACTGATCCTTGTCTAATATTTCATTACATAATACAAACTAGAGACACAACTTAGCTTTTAGTCTTATAAAACCATTGAGGACATTTTCTCACACATCTAAAGTAAGAAAGTGTGTGTGTGTGTGTGTGTGTGTGTGTGTGTGTGTGTGTGTGTGTGTGTGTGTGTGTGTGTGTGTGTGTGTATCCAAGAATCTTCTGCACACAATTCAAAAGACATTCTTCCAGTATGTTACTATTAATATATCAGCAGTTAATGGGATATATTCTGTGCCTTATAAATTTACATATAGCACAACTGTGGAATGAGGTGTTAGTCCACTCAAAAAAAAGGTACACATGTTTCTTTAGACTTTAGAAGTCATTTTCTTTTAAAATCCATGTAGGTAATGACAGATTAAGAGATCAGCCAGCTAAGGCCCAATGTGCTCTGCTGTATATCAAACTGCACCTTTAATGTTGTGTCTTTCGGCTTTTTCCCGGTTAGGGGTCGCCACAGCGGAACTCCGGTCCGCTAATGATTGGTAGTTGATTTTTACGTGCCGAGTTACCAGCCCTGACACACAACTTTCAACAAAGGTACGCCCATTCACGCATGTCTCCACGCAGAAGACGCTCTAGCTGAGAATCGAACTGGACAGCGTCTTACTGTGAGGCGACAACACTACCGCAGCACCACCACCGCGGGCCTCCTTTAATAATAACCCTAACATTTTAAAGGAATGGTCAAACTTGGAATAGTATAACTGAAGTGGACAATGTAAGAGGCAAACAGTAGTTGTCTTCAGTAAACAAAGCCAAATGAAGTAGCAGTAGGTGCTTAAAAATCCTGAATGTGTGATATTCTGCTAAACTGATTTTCTTTTGATCTGATTTATAATAGCAATGTTTTCTGTCATTTTTAGTTCCCACTGGGGAAGGCCCATCGTCCTCCCAGATTAATTCCTCTTCTGTCTTCATGACAGTACCCATAAGTTTCATTTAGTTGTGTTCAAGATTTATTTTGTTTTCTCATAAATGACCATTAGGCAGCTACAATTAAGGTGTTTGCTGTAGACTAGAATGAGCCAGCAACGCAATTATGCATTTGTACAATGAATGCATAACACACAGAATATACTCACAATATTTCCCTTTCAGAATGTATTAACAGAGGCATGCCCTTGATTTCAGAAGGTTTTTTTTTATGTTATAATGGCTTCCTTTTTTCAAAACTTTGAGGCTAAATGAAACTTCACATTTGAACAATAAACATTTGACAGCTTCACGTCATTTCCCTATTAGTGGATGAGTGTATACTGGATGAGGCTTTAACTCACAGAGTTGAAACTCATTATGTGGTCTTTGTTATAGGAAGTCTCTACTGGTATAGTTTCTGTTTGGGCTCCAGCAGTCATTCACTGTCTGTGATAGCTTCCCTTTTCACTGTGGCAGTGCAGCCATGAAGTTATGTGTAAATATATACGTGTGTGTGTGTGTGTTTGTGTGTGTGTAAAGAAATGTTGGGAGTAAAGTCTCCCGCATGAATGGGGGGGGGGTGCACCCCATGTAAACAAGTGGGGTTTTTTTTTGTTTTTTTTAAAGATTGAAGTAGTAATCAGTTGTTTTGTCTAGTCAAGGCTTCAGCCTGTATGTGCTCAGGATGTGTAGTATAACCTTCCCTGGTATTTGTCACTTGTTCAATTATTTTTCATTTCCTTCTTAAGCATAATATGATTTTTCTTTTGCAGGACAATAAGACTGCTGTTGTTGTTTACTTCTGGGTAAAGAAAAAAAATGGAAGCACCAATAATCCTTTGAGAAAAGGAACTATCATCTTCCCATCTTCTTTCCATTTTGTTACCTCCAAATGATATTTCCATTGAATCTTTTCCATACAGACATCAACAGCAAGAGTAACTGTGAAAATGTTATTTAAAAAGGCAGGACAAAACGTTTTTAGAGTAGCTCCTGTATAATGACAATAATCCTCAGTCAGTCATGGATGTGTACCTATGACTGAATATCACTGAATGACTCATAGTCCAAGGGTGATTATTGCTTCATTCAATGGTTTAGTCATAGCTGAATTAACAGATTGACGTTGCATTTAGATAGCTCAGCAAACCAAGCAGTTAGCAATCTCACATTTCAGGTATAGTTGTATGTCTCTCTGGGAAAGTCCGCAGTGTTTTGTAGTACTTTGTATTCATCTGGTACAATGGGCTGCAGAGATGACAGCTAAATCCTGAACAGTAGGACTGCTATACAAATCCTCAGTTGCACACCTGACTGACTAAGGTGGGCCCAACTGAAATACAGATGCTTGTTTTTTAAAGACTCCTACTTCAAGTCCACTGGGAAAGAAAAGTTGTGGCTTTACTGTGGCTTAGCACAAGTTACTTACTGGGAAGAAGGACAGGTATCATTGTAGAACTGGACTGTGTAACCTACAATAAGCCAGGAGGAAATACAGTAATAAATAGCAACATGGGCTATCCTGCAACTGGGCAGTTTAGTTTTACCTGAGTTGCTGACACCGGGCTTTGGAACTAGGTCTAAACATTGGAGAGTCAGCCTTCTAGACAATAGTTGCACATTTCCACATAGAACCTATTGCTTTTTGCTAAAGGATGATGAAGCTCCTAGTAAACAAGGATCAGCATTTCGCTGGTCACATGCTGCCTTTGGAAGACACATATGAAACATTTTATAAATTGTCTATTGCCAGTACATCAGAGTCCATACACTAATGATGTCTGTTTGACCTATGGGTGTGGCTCAGGGTCTGAGACTTAGCGTTTGGTACACAAGTACTGTGATCCATAAAAGTCATTCTAATGTCTTATTACATGCTGTGTGATAATGTATGTTAGAAATCCTCCTTCTTGAGAATTATGCTGCTCAGATGACCCTTATTCTGCAAAGCATGTATGATATTTGACTGCGTGCCCAGCAGTGAAAATGGCATTGTACAGATGGGTCTGCTGGGGGATGTAAAGAAGGAAAGAAAAAAAAGAAATAAAGGCTCAATAGACACAGAGGGTAGACGTGACAGGAAAACGTTCCAAATAGAAAAATATCATAGGTTCCGATTACATGGCTCTTCGCATTCCACTTATTTAATTTTCACTTTTGTGTTTTGATTGGTTTACCTGCTTGGTCTATAGAGCAAGCTGTCACCACTCATTCACTTCATGGGCAGTTTTCTTGTGCACATTCCAGGCATTTTTGAGTTTAGTATTTCTGGTCCAACTACTCTTGCATCATTTACAAATGTGTCAGTGTATTTAAAGAAACAGTCCTTAACATATTTTTTGAATCTACTCCTCTGTAATTTGACATGTCCCATTTTTATTTTCATCTTCTATCCTGTTAATTTCTCAAACTTAAAGATCTCTTGCTTATATCTGCTTTATTTCTCTTCTTTCTAGCTCACTAAGATCCTTTTGCCCTTCTTTGTATGATAGTTAATACAGACTTTATAAATTTCAGGTAACTGCGTTGTTTAATAGCACATCTCCCTCTCTTTCAACATTTTCAGTCATCTATATGTACAATCTGATATAATTTTGCACTGTTGATGGTTGTAGAAATACAGATACTCCTAGCAGTTCTGTACCATGCATAGTATATAAAAGCACTTAGGCTATTCCCTCAGATACAATCAGGTGTCTGTCTTGTTTGGTCTAACTCAACAAAACTCCATTCATTGTGCTTTCCACATATTATCTATTGTACAAACACATAGAATGACCTCCTTTTTACATTAAGAGCCAGTTGACATATACCTGATCACTCTTTCAGTTTTATCAGATATATGTCATTGCCGCCACCACCTCAACTCATCCAGTGAGAAATCTCGGGATGAAATTTAACTCAAAACATTGCAAACAATATGGTGGGAAGCTGGTAAAATGCCAATGCGTCTAACAATGAAATACTTCATTGTTCATGGCAAGCCAGTACACTATTTCACATTTCCTGGCATCAGAAAACGTTGTTGATTTAATGACTGTTACAGATAGCAACTGTCTGCATTTGTTAGACGAGGAAATGAACATTTCTGTGCTTAACACAGCACCTGAGCTTTTGTATTGCTCACTTAAGCATCCTGCAGAGGAAACAGCTGCTCAAGGACATATCCCTTTACTAGTCCAAGAATTTTCAGCAAATGTGGTTGCTGTGTGTGTGTGTGTGTGTGTGTGTGTGTGTGTGTGTGTGTGTGTGTGTGTGTGTGTGTGTGTGAAAATGGGGCTCAATTAGTGCAGATCGTATCTGGTCACTGACTTTTGAACTATGCATTGATATCTATTTAAAGCAAGATGCCCAGGTGACGAAAATGAAATCACTTTTATCCTGACTTACCAGGCGATACTTTAAAATACTATGTAGTTAACTACTCAAATTCCCAGTGTGAAAATTTGTTTGTCAAGGAAAAACCTGCTAACCATAGATAAAATGATATGCTTGTATTTGTGACAATCCAGTCAATGGTGTTTTTAACAATTACACATTTTCACAGGTACAGCTCCTGGAATGTTATATTCAGAGAGCAGATATCTTATTAAGCCCTAGCTAGCACAATTACTTCACTTGTGTTCAAAGAAATACTTAAAGACTAATTTGTTTTTTCAGACAGATGGTCCAAGTCCAACCCATACATCAGCATAAGTCACATAGTAAAGCATATGGTGAGTGATCAGTTACTTAGCTTTTCTTAGCAGTGACCAACTGTATTCACAGTTACAGACAACAGGCAAGAAGTATATGACTTCTGAGATGCACAACTATGAGCAACCATTAATAATTTGCATTATAAGTGCAGGACGTTTCTGAATATTTAAAAAGTTATTTATTTTGAGCTTGTTCTGAGACATCATGCTATAAAACTGCATTTTTCAAGAACAAACCATATTCCTCATCTTATAGTGTCTTTAGAACAGCATTGTTACTTTGCAAAATGTATTTAATTAGAATATCTGTTGTGTAAAAACAACTGCACTGAACATGAAATTGTATAACCAGCTTACATTTAAATCTACCATATACAAAAAACTGACTTATAAAACCAAAGAGTAAGGGAATACATCTTCTTATCCAGTATATTATCCTTCTCCCAAGAATGCACAATACGTATTCCATGGTCACCTGTATGTTATGTCCAAGAATACATTTAAATAATGTATTCAGCTAATAACCGTACATTAGACATGCTGAATAACGTTACATAATGAATAAGGAACTGTACAACATAAGCACAACTTTATGTGATATGAATATACACATACATGTTACTGGAGGTAGACCTTTGGTCCAAGCATGCCTGAGTTTAGCAGTTCTCCACTCAATTATCTATGTATTCCAGATAGCATTTAAATCTTATTTATAAGAATATAACATACAACTGCAGCTCCTGACAGTGGTTAGATTTGCACTTCATAGCAACTCAATGTTGATCTACTAGTAGTGAATTGGCTTTTGAGATAAGAAACACTGCGTGTGGAGACCCAGTTACTACAGTTGCAAGACAAATCTCAGATGTCTGTTTCGAAATTACTGAGCTAAATTGTAGTTAATATCACTGATTGTGCGAACATAAAAGATTGCTGAAAAACTTGTAAGATAACTACAACACAAACCTCAGGAGCCTGTTTGATTTTCCATTTTGTTTTAACTGGCCTTCATAGCAGATGCTCATTGCTGGTGCTCTCAGCATGTAGGTGTTTCTTATCTCAAAAGTCAGCTCTTTGCTAGTGGATCAACCTTGAGTTGCTGTGGGAGTTCAACTTTAACCACAGTCAGGAGTTGGAGTTGTATGTTATGTTCTTATAAGTAAGTTTGGCTCTCTACCACCATACTTCCATTTGGCGAGAATTCCCACAGTGCTCATACCACCTCTGGGCATATTCCAAATCATTGGTTTCAATTTGAGATGCATTTAAATCGTCCTATAGACCTACACATCACCAACCAGCTAACAAAGCTTTCCAAGTCCCCACTTCCCTCATTATGAAGTAATATTTCCTGAAAGGTATAACAAATTTTCATCACTTTATTTGCTACTAAAATCTGCACTGTGCAATGTCTTTCCCTTTCAGCTCTACACAACAAAGTACCCCTTGATGATGCTTTCTGGTATCTACTATCTGCCCTTCTGTACTCCTCCATTCCTCAGTCTGCCTGTTCTCATTGCTGTCATTCTTTTCTCATACCTCATGTGTCCATTACCCTTAACCCTACATAGTGTACCAGCCAAGATGATGTGTGTGTGTGTGTGTGTGTGTGTGTGTGTGTGTGTGTGTGTGTGTGTGTGTGTGTGTGACTCTGTCTCTGCATATGCTCATGTGTGTGTGTATGTATGTGAGTGTGTGTGTGTGCGTGTGTGTGTGTGTGTGTGTGTGTATGTGTGTGTGTGTGACTCTGTCTCTGCATATGCTCATGTGTGTGTGTGTGTGTGTGTGTGTGTGTGTGTGCGTGTGTGTGTGTGTGTGTGACTCTGTCTCTGCATATGTTCATGTGTGTGTGTGTGTGTGTGTGTATGTGTGTGTGTGACTCTGTCTCTGCATATGCTCATGTGTGTGTGTGTGTGTGTGTGTGTGTGTGTGTGTGTGTGTGTGTGTGTGTGTGTGTGTGTGTGACTCTGTCTCTGCATATGCTCACGTGTGTGTGTGTGTGTGTGTGTGTGTGTGTGTGTGTGTGTGTGTGTGTATGTGTGTGTGTGACTCTGTCTCTGCATATGCTCATGTGTGTGTGTGTGTGTGTGTGTGTGTGTGTGTGTGTGTGTGTGTGTGTGTGTGTGTGTGCGTGTGTGTGGGTGTGAGTGACTGTGTCTCTGCATATGCTCATGTATGTGTGTGTGTGTGTGTGTGTGTGTGTGTGTGTGCGTGTGTGTGGGTGTGAGTGACTGTGTCTCTGCATATGCTCATGTATGTGTGTGTGTGTGTAAGGATGACATTTCATCTCTACTGTCTACATATTTGGCAGTGTACCACATGCTCCTGATGGCCTTTTCCACTTACCATTCTAACTGTAATGCATGATCCAACCTGGAATTAACTGTAACATCAAAATCTTTCTCTAGCTAATATATGGGCATTCATTTTGAAATTAAAGTCATCTCTTGATCCCCCAATGAAGTAACACTGTACTTTTCTGCATTGAATCACAGCGCCACCTATCCACTCATTATGCAAACCACAGTGGACTATTCTGAATGTAAGTTGTCCTGTCCTTAACCACCACTCCAGGTGTAATTCAGTCTGAGAACATGTTTACCTGATGCTCTAATCCACTGGAGATGTTTAACACATACATAATGAACAGACTGTATCTCAGGACCAAGCTCTGTAGATCCCAACCAGTTAGTAATTTCAAGTCTAATAGTTTCTCTCCCAGCATACACAGACACATACACAGAGCTGCTTGTTTTCTGCCCCCGTCAGATAATCAGTTCCTTACTCACCTTATCAACATTAATCCCATATCATACTCTTTAATAATCACACCAATCATATATGAGACATATTTTTGACTTTTTTATGATTTTTTTTTGTTGATTTTTTTTGATTTTTGAATTCAAAGACATGCGTCTAGAGCATTTCTCCTCGGGCCTCTGCTGAAAATTGTCTTCGTTCCAAGTCGGACTTTCCTGGTAAACAAGTGTAAAATAATAAATAATAATATTTGGTAGTTTTACTGATGATCAGATTCAATATAGTCACTGGGTTCCCAGTGTCAACCCTGGTACTGACCCATTCAGAGAAATGGATTGGGAGAGACATTGTTTTAGATTTGAGTAGTGGAAAAGGACTGAAAACATACAACAAAGGTACCTTGTGTGGCTGGCAATGGCTATATTAAAACAAACTTATGTAGGAAGCCCATAACCACTTTACAGTTTTAGCATGATACTAGCCACCATCCAAGAACATTTACTTACTTCTATACCATATGATGAGTTAATAAAAATCAAAATGCTCTGCAGTGACACACCTGATTTTATGTGAAACAGAGAGTGCATGCAAGATGTTTTTGGCTTGTGACTATTTCAGTCAAGATGTAGTCAATGCATACAAGACAGAGGCAAGGAAAAATAGAGCTGAACTGCTAGGTATGTCTACCGTTGAGTATATAAAAGATGTGCATTGTCATCACAACCGAAACAGAATGAGCACCTTAAAATCCCAGATTAATTTTGTCACTCAGCATAATGTTTTACTTGAGAAATTAGTCAGTTTCGTAAAGAGGTATTGGCATCAATTATTCTTGGATATTTTTTTGTTTAAAAACTATTAGACATACCTTTGGTTTCTTATTACATTGATAGGAGTCTAGGGGATGTTCTTGTTCATAGCCATTTTGCTTGATGAAGGCTATTCTTTGTTCTGTCTTTAGAACACAGGAGACATTTCTCTGTGGTAGATGGAATATTTACCATCATATCATTCTAACTTATTGAAGATATACATTCATTTGTGGTTATTTTAGTGATACTGAACAAGTGGTATGCATTGTTTTATTCCTGTGATCATTTTGGGCCTATATCATATTATCGAATTGCTTATCATCAAACCCTTATTTGTCGAACAACTATTTATTGAAGCTGCAAATCAACAAAAGGACTTTTCAGCAAAAGTTTTCTTAGGGCAAACCAATGGTTGACCTCTATCTGGAATTTGCCCTTTTCCCCACTGTAGTGCGATTTCAGAGGTGGTATATTTAGTTACCAGGATGTGGGGGGTGCAGCCACCTACTTGGGTAGATTTTAAGTTTTATTATTTTGTTTGTGCTCACTAGGGTGGCCAAACATTGGTTTGCATTAGGACAACTTCCACCGAAAAGTCCATTCATAGATTTGCAGCTTCGATAAATAGTTGTTCAACGAATAGGGGTTCAATGATAAGCGATCCAATCATTTTATATAAGAGAATCTAAGAGCAAATGCAAAGTATGATTCCAGAAACATTTGGGTGATATAAGAAATCTTAAGAAATAATAATCTTATTGTTTCCCATTTTACGGAGAATGACAATGCATCTGCTACTACTCTTTAAGCCACTAGTTTAGAGAAAGCATTATGTGGCATTAGAGGTAGCAAACAATCTAAAAGACATGTTGTTGTATAAGAAAAGCTTATTTATTTTGTAACATGAAACTTTAGGACCAATTGGATTTGATCAGGAATGTACTGGAAAATGCTTTTTAAAAGAAGTGTTTTAAATCTGCTGTTTTTGACTGTAGCAATTGTCTTTTATTGTTTCTTTATAAAAGCTGTGAAAATTGTTTTACATTTTTTACTCCCTTGAAAGGTGGAGCATTAGGGTGGCTCAGTGGTGCAGTAGATAGCAATGTTGCCTCACAACAAGAGTATCTCCAATTCAATTCTCAGTTGGGGTGCCTTCTGTGTGGAGTCTGCATGTCCTTCATGTGTTTGCGTGGGTTTCTTCTGGGTGCTCCAGTTTCCTCCCACATTTCAAAGCCATATAGTAGGTGGATTGGACACTCTAAATTGGCCATAAGTGTGAGTGTGTGTGGTGTGGATGAACTACAATGGCAGAGCAAGCCATCAGGTGGTGTAAACCTTGTCTGTTGATGATTGTCACTGTTTAAGTGACACCCTGACCCTATTTACAAAAATGGGAAAAAGGGATGATGGATGGATGAATGCAAAGGCAACAGGGCTAATAAAGTCTTCTTCCTATAGCTTTCTGCTATGTTTATTTATTAATTTTGAAATGTGATAGTTTTGTCTTAATAAAAGTTTTCTCATGTTCTGCTATACACAACTTCAGGAGTGGATACTTTTAGAAGGATCAGATTTAATGAGTACCAGTAATATATAAACCATGTACTAAAAATTAAAATAAATATTTATTTATTCAAAATAAATAAAAGAAACACTTCAAACATACTCATTCTTCATCAGACACATTTCAGCAGTGTGATATTATAATTTATTTATTTTATTTTATTTATTTTACATTTGTTGACTGAGATAGTCTGACTGGATTCATGTCCATTTTCAGCGGAGGCACGGGGAGAAAAGTTGCAAGGTAAACAGATAAAATGAAAACAATGAAGCCAATTTTCAGATACGGTATTTACAAAGAATGCATAAGCAAACATGAGTAGACAAGTTCACAGGTTAGAGTTACCCCTGGTTACAGTCACGGGAAAATTAACAGTAGATTGACTAAGAGATTATTCAAATTCATGATGAGAGTTAGCCAGGCTTGTTGCAGTGGCAAAGCCAGTTTAGTGCCAGATGTTATTTGAGTTTGGTTTTAAATTGGCCTAGGGAGGAGAGCAAAGTAATATCAGCTGGAAGTAAGTTCCAGGCTCTGCCTTCAGAGTTTGCAAAGAGGGAATCACCAGCTGCATTGTTAATTTTGATTGTCTGAATTAGTAGTTTGTTCAAGGATCGAAGCAGTCTCGGATTGATATAGGGGTGATAATATTTTTAAGAGCTGGTCTATTATCTGGATCATGGAGGATTTTATTAGCCATAATCAGAAAGTTATATTGTATTAGACTGGGAAGTTGTAGCCACCCAATTTGTTTAAGGTTGATGCAGTGGTGTGTTCTAAAAGGCAGGCCAGTGGCAAACCTGGCAATGTGATTGTAACAGGTTGACAGTCTATTAAGTGCAGACTTGTTTAGATTAGAGAGAAGGGGGAATTCATATAGAAGTGTTGGAAGTAGGTGAGAGTGAGCTATAGCCATCTTAGCTGGAGGGGTAAGGAAGGCATTTATTCTATACAGTGGCCCAAGTTTTTTATTGATGGTTTTGATCGATTGGTTTACATGTAGGTCAAATTTTAGGTTATTATCAATAATGACACCTAGCAGTTTTGTAGAGGGGTCGGGGGAAATTATTTATGTTGAAGTTAAAAGCAGCAGACCTTTGTGTTGGCGAGAATAGCAGCATTTTAGTTTTTTTGGGATTTAGTAACAATCGACGAGAGCCAGTTTTCTATAGTGTTAAAGGTGGACTGGGTAGCAGACCTCAAGTCTGTAGGAGATATAGCTGAGCAAATCAGGGTGGAGTCATCATCGTATTGGATACAGCTGACGTTTGGGATGACAGTATATAAGTCGTTAATAAAGATGGAAAACAATAGGGGCCCTAATTTGGAGCCTTATGGTACTCCAAGGGTGTTAGGTAATAGGTCAGAGAGCTTGTTCTGCCAGAGAACAGCCTGCTGCCTCCCACTGAGATAGGATTTAAGCCATTGAAGGGCTTTAGAATCTAGGCAGAAAGTTTGCAGGGTGTGAATCAAAGGTTGGTGATTTAAATACAACAATCAAATTAAACTTAATTGATCACAGTTGACCTTTTAAATACAAAACATCCATAGTTAAAATCTGGTAGCCATTTGAAATGCCAGGACCTGCTAGAGTGCATCCCAAAACACAGAGACTGACTGGCCAAAAATGGACTAGTCCAAGATGGCCATTTCTTGGAATATTCCCTTTTCTCAGAAGTATGGCACTATTGCAGGGTGTGGGGGGCTTGCCCCCTGCAAAAAAAGAAGTTTAAAGGAGAAGTGCAATCTTCAAGATTCTCTCTTTTCCTGGGTTTTCGGTCTTTTTTTTTTTTTTTTTTTGGGTTGTCGGCACTCAGCATTTCAAGTGCTGACATTTCAACAGGGAGCCTTAAAATACTGCTGTAGTTGAAAAAATAGCAGTGATTAAAGCTTGTTTGTTGCAAAGTCCAGTAATATGCCACTGCAGTCAAAATGTACGTGACTTAATCATCTCAGAAGCTTTGTATTGTGACATTTTGTTGTGGTGTGGCTTATCATCAGTTTTTGTACTTGTTGCTTCAGGATTTCACGTAAGTTCTATGCCATTTTTCAGATTGTTTACTGGTTTTGTTGGTGTTCTGCTCTGTTTTGTGTTTCTTTTTCTGCTCTTTTCATCAAGAAGTTTGTCATTTTATTGTCTAATTTCTCCTGACAGCATAGTCCATAAGTTCATAGCTAGGTACTAGGCTATCGGCCCTAGAGCCTATACAAGCCTAGCCAAAAAGGTACCCTGGCTTTCGCCACCCAATAAAATTATTTTCCTGTTCCCCTGTCGAGCAGAGCCACAGAGATGATCCTCGGGGTGAATTTCCGATTTCCCATCCAATCATCAAGATTTTTCTTGAAGAGTGCTAATGAGGAGCTTTGTTTGATATAGATAGGTAGTTTGTTCCAAAGTATGGGAAGTCTCTGGGACAGGAATCTATCCCTCCAGCACATTCTGATTATTGTGGTGACAAGGTTTAGGTCCCTGGAGCATGTAGCTCAGAGGGATTGGGATTCCTTTACGTGGAGACTGTCCAACAACTCTGGGTTTGACATAGCTTTGTATGTTAGGTAGAGATCGCCTCTGAGTAGGCAATATGCGATGGAGTAAAGCTGGAGTTTTTTGAGACGGTCTGCATAGGGCATCTGTTTGAGGCTGGTAATCCTCTTTGTGAGGTATTTCTTCGGCCTTTCCAGTTGTTGTAGATGTCTTGTGAGGTACATACAAAAAGGGGAGTTGTACTCTATAATGGGTCTAATGAGTGACAAGTAGAGGGGAACAATGACCTCTTTTTTTCCTGGATGAGAAACCTTTTGTGATGAAGTGTGCCACATAGAAGGATTTTCTGACTACTGTGGCGATGTGATTATCAAAGTAGAGACTACTGTCCACCTGTGTCCCAAGGTCTCATCACACTTTCGGTGTTAAGTAGACTACCACCTATGTGGCAGCTCATGGGTACAGAGTTTTTACCAAAGGGGGATGACAATGCAATTTTTGGCATTGAGCTTGAAGCCATGGCTTTGACACCAGGCATCTGTCTCAGTGAGGCCCTTTTGTAGGGTGTCCACATCGTTAGGAGTTTCAGTTATGGCTCCTAGTTTGCAGTCATCTGCAAACTTCATTAGCCAAAGACCTTCTGTGTTAGCCTGTACTTCAGAAAAGTAGATACCAAATAGGAGAGGACCCAGGTCTGAACCCTGTGATACTTCACTTGTCACTGGTCTGAGGTCGGATTTGGAGTCTGCTACTTTCACAGTGTGGGTTCTGTTAGTGAACCAGTTGGAAACCCATCTTGTGACATAGGGATTTATGCTTAGTTTAGTGAGTTTATCTATAATTCCAGAGTGGGGGATGGTGTCAAGAGCTTTGGCAAGATCTAGATAGGTTGTGTGAACCACCTTACCCTCGTCTACGACTTTGGTGACTGCTTCAAAGAAGTCAATCAGGTTTAGGAGACATGATCTGCCTTTTACAAACCTGAACTGGGTGGGGTCCAGAGTTTGGATATTACCAGTGTCTTTGTTTATATGATTGAACATGGTGCTTAGGTGGGATACCAGTTTATTCTGTAGTTCATGTATAACGTACCCAGGGATGTTGTCAGGTCCCATGGATGCTGTGTTCTTGGCTTTGGAGAGTGTGGTTTTTACCTGTGCAGCCGTGTATTACAGGAACTTTGCATTCTTCCAGTATAGAGATGGGCCCTTTAGGGGGTGAGGGGGGGGGGTTAAAGTTAGCACTGAACCTGTCTGCCAGGATGTTGGCAATATTAGTTGGTTCTGTATATTTAGTGCCATTGTGCTGTAACTCAAAGCAGATCTGAGTGTTGCCATTGAGATTCTTGACATAGCTATAGAATGCTTTGTGGTTGTCTTCAGAATCAGTGGTGATTTTGTTTTCATAACTAGCTTTGGAGGATTTTATGAGGGATCTCAGCTTCTTACTGAGGCTGACCAGAGAGTTTTTCTAGTCATGGGATTTTACTCTTTTTTTGCAACAGTTTCTTCCTTCTGTTGTAGAGTTTGTTTATGGCAGGATACCACCAGATTGGCTTCCTTTTTTTGGAGGATAGCATCTTGGTTCTGTTAGGGATAGCACGATCCATGCACTCGTGTAAGTGCTTATAAAGTGCATTTGTGTAGGATTCAGCAGTCGTACCTTTATTGTCCATCTGCATGGGTGTTGTGAAGTTTGCCACTTCTGTCTTAAGAAGTGTGAAGTTGGCTTTGGAGAAATTTTTTATGGTGGTTTCCCTAATGGGGGTGGGGGCGGGATGTGGATGTCTAGGCTGATTAGCTTGTGGTCAGATCTGACCAATGAGGAATTGACCTCTGATGTGGAACACCAGTCGCCCATGCTGGTAATGACCAGGTCTAGGATATTGCTGCCCCTGGTGGGGTGTGGATAAGTTGATCCAAGGTGTTGGAATTTATGAATTCCAGAAAACGTTGAGCAAAAGAGTTGGTACATGAGTAGTTTTCCAAGTTAATGGTGGGGTAGTTGACAAAATGATGGACTTCAACAATTGGCTAAGTGTCTAGTGTCATTCTAAGGGAATCCAGTATCTGTCTGCCTGGGATGACATGATCGACAGACCACGATGCTTTGCCAGAGATGGCCTGCACCTGTTTGCCACTTCTGTCTTAAGAAGTGTGAAGTTGGCTTTGGAGAAATTTTTTACGGTGGTTTCCCTAACGTTGAGCAAAAGAGTTGGTACATGAGTAGTTTTCCCAGTTAATGGTGGGGTATTTGAACCAGCCCATTATTAGGGTGTTGGGTTGTACCCTAATATTTCCCAGTGTATCAAGAGATGAGGAGTGGGAATCCTGGGGCATGGTGGGGGATCTGTAGCAAGTTACAATTTGGATTGCGATCTTGCCCAGAGTTAGTTGCACTTGGATAATCTCGGATACATTATGCTGAGCAACTAGCCTGGAGATGTGGATATCCTTAATGAATATGGACACGCTTCCACCTTTAGTGTTTCGGTCCAGGTTAGGTGGCTGAAAAGTGTGGTATGAATTATAGCCTGGTAATCCAGGGGTGCTCTCTGGAGCCTTGAACCAGGTCTTTGTCACTGCACAGATGTTGATGTTTTCCATTTTAAGGAGTGCCTCGAGTGAATGCATTTTGAGGTTTAGACTTCAAGCATTGAGTGGCATTACCCTCAGATTTTGCTTGCTTGTACCTGTTATGGCGGTGAATTTGTCCTTTGAACCTTGCCTAAAAAAGCCACTATAGGGGCGGCAAGAACGTTAGCCAGTATCCGGAATCCCAAGGGCAACAGGTGCAGGCCATCTCTGGCAAAGCATCGTGGTCTGTCGATCATGTCATCCCAGGCAGACAGATACTGGATCTCCTTAGAATGACACCAGAAGCTTAGCCAATTGTTGAAGTCCATCATTTTGTCCTTGTACTGTGGTATCATTCTGGGTGATGGCAGGATGCTACTCAGGGTTAAGGTCATACCTGCCTGGGCTACAAGATTGGAGAGCTCCTCCATGTCTCTTTTCATGTAGTCCAGGGAGGTACATCTCAGGTCATTTACACCAACATGGACAATGACAGAGTCATATCTGTACTTATTGTGGAATGACCTGACTGCGTGCATTATGTGGCAGATCCTGGCACCCGACAGGCAGCTGACAATAACTTTCTCCTTATTTAGCCTGGTGAGTGGAACATCAGCGTGCCTGACTATAGAGTCACCTATGACTAGAGTGTTGGGTACATTGTTATGCCTTATGGGCTGTGGTTGAGGGGCACACTGAGTTTGTGGGCTATGTGTCATTTGGGTTGTGTTGGGGGGTGGAGGTTGCATGTGTTTCTGCTTTGGAGGTCTCTGTTGCTTGAGCAGATTTTCATTGAAAACCTCCGCGAATGTAGGTGTGTGTTTTGTGTTGCTGTGTGTGTTTTGGTGGTGTAGCTTTTGAGGGACTATGTGATGAGTGTGATGTGGTGCAAGAGGTTACCTTCTCCTCTTGACTGTCTAGTCCAGTCTTGGGTAAAGAGATCTTTGCTTCCAGTTTGGCTATATTAGTGCATCTCTCACAGGTTGTAGTGTTGGGTGGTAGGAGGAGAGGGTTGTCTGTGTACATGAGGCAATTGGTGCATTGCCCCAAGATGCCCAGATTCATCAGGTAGACAGGAGAAAACACCGGGAGCTGACCCTTAGACATGCCTGGATAGGTGCTTATTTATTAAGTACTAAAAACTGTTTTCCTCTAGACAAGTGAGGAAAGTTGAGTACTGTAGTAATTTGTAGCTTATTTAGTGCTTACGAGTTCTGAACAAGTGCTGAGCTCAAAGAAACAGATTTGAGTGCTAAAACTAAAAAACTGGCTAGTTCTAAAGGACCATTTGAAGAGCAGACTTTATGGCGCCAGGAATAGTTTAACCCTAGCTAAGCAGTGATGTATAAAGTGTATTTTTTTAATATAACAGTAGCAAATGAGCAAACTGATTTAAACAAATTAATCAATAAAAAGCTAAAAACTGAGCCCCGTTTCAACAGTCTTCGATCATACAAGTTCTAACTGCACACTCCTGCCACTAGGATGCAGAGGAACCTTCTCCAAAAAAAGATGGTCTGGATTAGTGCTCAAGTTATACAAACATAGCTAGATTCAGCAGGTCTGAATTTAGTCCATGCTGCAGCAAACAAAGCATACCCATTTCAGAAAGAAACAGTTCAAATAAGCAGGCACAATAAGCCTTTAACCAGAAACTCCTAGCTCAGAAGGGCAGAATCTACCCCCTCCTCCCACAAGAGTGCAGACCACAACTTCTTAATGTAAAATAACTGGCCCGAAGCCCAAGTGCTTAAACCAGAACTAATACACTTTTAGAATAACAGACACTAAGCCTTCAATAGTGGTAGCTTTTAATGAGTTGCACTGTTTTTCAAGAGAGCTATACATTAATGATGGTGTGCTTGTATTTTGCAGATCTTCAAGTGGAATATTTTTGCATGGCTCTTCAACTGGCCAGGAAATAGATGCATGAGTGTTATTCTGTCCAAGTTCTGATAATGTGCAGTATTTGTGTTCATTCCAAGCTAGTTAAACCGTGGCAACATGCATTACTACAAAGTCTTATAGGATCCTATCTGGATACAGCTGTAATGTTTGCTGTCATACCAGCAATTCCTGAAGAAAGAAGGGCCATATGACTTCCAACATGCAGGATAGCTCTAAAGGTAGTTATTACATAAATGTTATACTACTCTAATTATATACATTACAGAGGGAAAGGGGTATTTCTAAATAGCTTACATTTTTCAGGAAAGTTAACAAGCAACATAAAAAAAGTTTAATGCTTATTTTCTGGCTTGTGCATTTTTATCAGTACTATGCATTCTATGTTGCTTGTTTTTAAAATGTTTACCAAAGAATGGAAGAATAACTATAAACATCCCACTGGTGCCACTGAATTATACTCAGTACTGGTGAATCAACCTGCAGTAGAGTTATCTGCACTTGCGAAAGATGTAAGATGGTCATATGGAACAAACTTCACCAGTAATTAGATATGGCATGTCAGCTTATATAATTTAAAATACATTGCCTAGATAAAATATATGAGTCATATTACAGGACTGATTGGATACATTGAGGGAATCATAAATGGCATCAGGAGGAAGGCACCTATAATGACTTTCAAAATATTTTATATTAAACATATTTTGTAAATGTAACACATATATTATGTCTGTGCATCCCATGTTTCTTTTTTTCTTTCTGAAAGTTTGAGGTATGGCTATAGATGGTCCTCTAACCAACCCAGCAACCTAGACAAATAAATAAAATACTTGAGTCATTGTGCATTTAAGAACAGAAAATGTTGTTCCTTTTAGTTGCCTATGTATGGAAGCAGTAATTACATGAATAAACCAGCTGTTTTAGCAGTTTGTATACTGCTATCTCCCATATTTAACCTGAACAATACAAAGAATATCCTCCTAATATCCTGATTGTGTCACCCTCCTTCCGGCCCCAAGTGACCCATTAGTTTCCTCCCATCCCACCACCCTTTAAGAGATACCTTATCAGTAACCACATTCTATTTCTTAGGCAGTGAATTGTGAGATTTGGTTTGCAGCTGACTGTTTGTCAGGTGGAGTGGGGTATTGGTTAGAAGAAGGAGAACATCTTGGTGACTATGTGTGACTTTAGGAATTGGAGATGGAGAGTGCATTATAAATTTGTTTTTGGGACCCAATCAATTTGAGATATGATTCTGATATCAGCAGTTGAGCTGTAAAGAATAATTAAATAAATTAAAAGTTGGCCATCTGTAAATTAATGAGCTCTACATAAAGCTATATTACTGGTTTTAACATTTTTTGACATTGCATTCAGTCTTTTAGTAATTGTTCCGTGTACTAAAACAGCATCCAGGAATGAGCAAATCATTGATTGTAAAATTCTAGCTGATCCAGCAGAGAATTCTAAGATGCTGTCACTAGAAAATATCTGTTGGCTGACCTGTTAGTTTTCTGAAATCAGTGCCTGTACTCAGGAAATAATTCCACAAGTCCTTAATGAGAACCTGCTGTGATGAAGACCAGAACATTCTGAATTTAATAGTAAGTGTGATATTAGCTGTGGTAAGTTTACAACAGAAGTGTTTGCAGGCATCACATTTCTCCTGGGCAATCTTCAGATAATCTAATGCAATTTCAATAGATCTTTTACTTCATTTTAACTGCCTACTACTCACCAACTGCAGACTGTGTGGTTTGTCCTGGAAATTAAGCAATTTGCATATATTGACCACTGTGATTTGTAAGCTTCTGCTGTGACCTCAGAGATTAATGGACCCATCCACTAATGTTAACAATGACTACTTTTGAGGGGCCCCTGCTTTATTCAAAATGTCCTGAACAAGGCAATAGAATTCCCTCTACCTCCTCCTTCTCTTCAGGATCACAAAAGGTTACCATGTTAATGCTTTCCTGACTCTCTTCTAAAACTTCTACCTTGTCCAGAATTTTCTTATGAGATACTATTTCGCTGACTTCCTTAAGTGTTTCATCTCATTGATGTGCTCAGATCATTCTAAGGAATGAGACAGTAATTGTTTATGTGACTTCCTCTATTTTTAATTAGTCTTCTTCTTCAAGGAACTCTTTGTTGATAACTAAATCAAAAAAATTGTTCCTCAAAGTCAATAAGTAAACACCATTATTCAAAATAAACAAAAGAAACATTCAGATATAATCATTCTTCATCAGACAAATTTCAACAGTATGCTATTATACTTTAAATACAACAACCAAACTTAATTGGTCATTGTTGACATTTTACAGGGAGCAAGCCTCTTGCACTCACACCCCTTAAATATACTAATTCCACAGCTGTGCAGAAATGCTGATAAGAGTAAATATAGAGAAACTTAGCATAGCATAGCAGTCTGTCAACCAAAAGCAAACCCTAAAATGCCTAAGTAATTAAAACAAATGTACACACAAAGCTGATATGGATCTAAAGTCTACATAGAAGTAGCACACCAAATTAGTCAAATAAATAAAACTATCATAAACGGAAAAGTACCCTGAAATAAATATAAAACTCAACCAAAAGCATGTCCATAAATGACAGCACAAAACAAAGAAAACAACACTATGATTAATTCGAACTATAACAGAGATGTTAAAAAAATCAACAAAGGAACACACGATCAACAAAAAGTGAACAAACAACACACATACACAAGCCTCTTCACTGAGTGAAGGGAAACTGATCTTATAGATTCACTAAGATATCTTTTTATCTTGGAAAGCTGAAATGAGAAATTTACAATAATATTAATGCGGTCTTCCAATACATGTTCATCATGCTGAAAAGCCACTAAGGGTTTCCAGAGAGAGACTTTCATCCTTAATTTCTCTACCTTTTGTTTTACACTGTTAAGGGCAGGTGGTGCTAATGAGCACTGTACCTGGCTGACTTAGGGAAAGCTGTTGAGAAAGTGAAAATGGACTCCATGACAGTGAGTGTGCTGTGTGGCAAAGATCAAAAAATTAAACCATCTTCAACTCAGATTTATTACAGTGCTTATTTCCTAAGCACTACATATATATCAAAGTGAAACAAATAAGTTTACCTTTTACAAAATATATTGCAAATAATATACGATTATGTGAAAATAGGCACTCTGAATTAAAGATAAATACCAGCAAACAATATACTGCAAAGTGCCAATAAAGGGCATTCCAGGGATGTCCTAAGGAAGTATAAATTTAAAATAGCCACCAAGTGAAACACATATAGCAGGCAGTTCAAAACCTATTAAATCACACCAGAACAAATCCTACACAGCCAGCCAATGGAAAAGCAGGTACTCACACCAAATCAATATTTCAAAATAATTCAACATATGTAAAGCAAAATTTCACCCATAAGCAGTCTAGATCCACTGTCATTCATCCAGTCAAGATGAAACAGATGAGCATTCATGGGTTCTGTTCAAGCAGCTTTATTATGTACAAACGAATCAGGATTAAGGCTTAATAACTTTAACTTAGGTAAACTTATAAACAAACCTGCTATTAACACTCATACATGCTCACTCTCTGGCTGCAGTCTAAAAATGGTACTGAAGCTAACATGTGCATGCTATTTATATGCACGTGCTGACCTTGAAATGCTTCTTAAAGGTACAACCCACACTCACACACATACACACACACACACATACACACACACACACACACACACACACACACACACACACACACACACACACACACACACACACACACACACACACACACACACTATTTTACATCCACCATCTTCCATGTATAAAAAGATGCCAAAAACTCCATGTAGCCAAATTTGTGGAAATAAACACATCTCATAAGTAAGTAAGTTGCTACAGTGTAGCTAACAGATGTCCTTCCATTCATATGTTGGAGTATTCTTAACCTCGGGGATTCCCTGTCTCAGCAGCCTGATGTCCAGCCAGTATATAAAAGCCTACTGTTATTTTACGGTACGCCATACTTCCTACGTATGCTTTTTACATAGCATAGGGCATAAAGGTGACATCCAGATGTACCGTCCTCAGAATTTCTTTGCCGCCAGTCCGAACGCATCTCTCAGTCATTGGTCTGAATGCTTACGTCCTTGCAGCTAGTCAGAATGCATCTCTCGAGCTTCAGTCTGAATGCCTATATCCTGTTTGCTGATTTCCAAGCTGTTGCAGATAAGTGCCCCATTGCAGTTTTGTTTTTTCTTGACTTTTTTGTTGCTTCTGGGATTCATGTCATCCAGGAAGGATAAAAGTAATTGTGGGAGACAGATTCTCCATAAAGACTGCTACAAACAGTGTTTATTTTGCCTGGGCACCTCTCACAACCATAATTCCTGCTCCATTTGTCAGGGTTTTGTACTGAAGACTCTGCACAGTAGGCTATCTTCCCTATCATTGTATCTAGAGAATCAGCAAATCAAGTGTCTTGCTCAGGATACTATGGAAGGAACTTGCTACCCAGAGGGTCAGCTGTTAGGGAAGAAGAAGGTTATGAAACAAAGACCAGAATCTTCTGCTGTCCAGCCTTCACCGGACATTTCTCCTGAGGTCAGTGAGAACCCAGAGGTTCATCCAGCTTTGCTGTCAAATTCTTCTGCTATGACCAGGTTGGAGGCAAGTGGGGATGCGGCTTTCAGCATGTCCGATTAGGCTTTACAGATGTCCATTTTGGATAGTCAGGGGGAACCACGAGTGATTATTTCCAAGGGGCCTAGCTTTGTTTCTCAGATTTTAGTTAGGGAAGAAGTTCTTACTATTGTTATTGAATTCCATCCTGGGTCAGAGCCTACTAAGTTTTACAGGGCAGATGTCCCATTAAAGAAAATACAAGCAACTAAATATGGCTCTCCTGCTCCAAGTGATCCTCAGAGTGAGTGGCAGGTCTTCACTCAGCATTTATTTAATACTTTGATGGCATTAAAACCTCCTCAGGGGGGTTCTGTTCCAGCTCCCCCTTGGTCCTCTACTCCCCTTAAAAGGCCCAGGGAATAGGATTCCTCTCAGGAGGAGTTGGATTCTGAAGAGGAATACCTTGCTTACTCATCCCAGATTCCTTCTCCTTTAGACTATGGGTCAGACAAAGAGGAATCTAACAGTCCTGATACTCACTTTGAAAAAATGTATTTTGAGGACACAACCTCCAGAATGATAGAGTTTTTTTAAATGGGATTGTGCTCAGGTCTTTGATATCCATAAGAGGTGCTATGAGTTGCTGCAAATGGAATCTCCAAAACCTTCTGCTATTCCTCCCATTTTCGCTGCTTTGTTGGATGTATTTTCCGATGCCTCTAAAGCTCCTGAATCTCTGCCCCCTGCTCCCAAGAAACCTGAAAGATTTTATAGGGTGCCTGAGAATTGTAACTTTTTCTACAAATGTCCTACTGCTGACCCCTCAGTGGTGTCTGTAGCCTCTGTCAAGCTCTCTCATTTGCTTCCTTCACCCAAGTTACTGCCTTCTGATAAAGATAGCAGAATCATGCAAAAACTAGGTAAAAAGGTTTACACCCAGGCTACGTTGACTTTTAGGGCTACTAATTATCAGACCCATATGTTCAGGTATGTGCTGGTTCTCCTATCTCAGACTTGTCAGGTTATTTCTGATCTCCCAGACTCTGAAGATAAAACTTCTGCTCTTTCCCTGTTAGGGACTTTCTCTCAGGTGGCTCATCATGTCATGAAGTGTAGTTATAATGCAGAAGATCACTTTTCTATGTCTGCTGGTTTTGGTTCAGTGATGAGGAGGCATTCTTGGCTTTGACTTCATCCATTGCCTGATGATAGCAAGGCTAAGTTGATGGATGCCCCTCTTGATAACAAAACTTGTTTGGAGAAGCTGCTGCTGGATTGTTTAAGTGCCTTCAGGATAAGGGGAAGGCCTTACAGGAACTCAAACATGTGTTTGTCTCTTCTGTGCCTAAATTTCAAAGAAACTATCCCAATAAGCCTGCCTTTGTTCACAGGCAATCTCACCCTCCTACTTAGGTCAAAAAGAATAGCAAATGGGTTTCTCCTGCTAAGGCTACTCAGAATCCAGGGCCTCAGAAGTTTTCCTTTCCAGATAAACCAGGTGTTGTCTGACTATCCGTCTCTTCCCAGCCACATTCCTCTTCCTGTTCACCTTTCTCTCTCTCTTCCTGTTTGGCTTCATATTACTCAGGATTCTTGGGTTCTTACCATTATTCGCCAGGGGTATTTCTTGGTGTGGAAATCCCATCCCTCTATTATGGGCAATCCTCAGCCACCTCGGGAACAACTCCCTTTTTTCCCAAAGGTACTTTGAGACCTTTTGATTCAGGATACTATTCAAGAGGTGCCTGTGTCCCAAAGGGGGAGGGGGTTTTACTCACAGAACATTTCTAGTTCATTGAAAAGAGGGTACTTGGAGACCAACTCCAGACCTCTCTCATCACTTTTCTGAAGGTGCCCACTTTTCGAACGTTGTCCCTTCAGATTTTGTTTCCTGTTTTGCTTTCTCAGGCTTATATGGTGTCTCTGGATCTCAAGAATGCTTATCTCCATAGGTTCATAGGTAGGTACTAGGCTATCGGCCCTGGGGCTTATATAAAGCCTAGACAAAAAGGTTCCTTGGCTTTCGCCACCCAAGAAAATTATTTTCCTGTGCCCCTGTCGAGCAGTGCTGCAGAAGTGATCCCCGGGGTGAATTTTCTATTTCCCATCCAGTCGTCAAGATTTTTCTTAAAGAGGGCCAATGAGGAGCTTTGCTTGATATAAATGGGTAGTTTGTTTGAGAGTATGGAAAGTCTCTGGGACAGGAATCTAGCCCTCCAGCATGTTCTGTTTATTGTGGTGATAAGGTTTGGGTCCCTGGAGCATGTTGTGTGAACAGATTGGGATTTCTTTAAGTGTAGCATGTCCAACAGCTCTGGGCTTGACATAGCTTTATATGTTAGGCAGAGATCGCCTCTGAGTAGGCAATATGTGACGGAGTAGAGCTGGGGTTTTTTTGAGATGGTCTGCATATGGCATCTGTTTGAGGCCAGTATTCCTCTTAGTGAGGTATTTCGGTGGCTTTTCCAATTGTTGCAGGTGACTTGTGAGATACATACCAAAAGGGGCATTGTACTCTATAATGGTTCTGATGAGGGATGAGTAGAGAGCAATGACCTCCTTTTTTCTAGAGGAGAACCCTTTTGTGATGAGGTGTGCCACGTAGAAGGATTTCCTGACTACTGTGGCGATGTGGTTATCAAAGGAGAGACAACTGTCCGCCTGTGTCCCGAGGTCTCATCACACTTTCGGTGTTTAGTGAGCTACCGCCTATGTGGGAGATCATGGGTACCAAGTTTTTCCCAAAGGGGATGACAATGCACTTCTTGGCATTGAGATTGAGGCCATGACTTTGACACCAAGCATATGTCTCTGTGAGGCCCTTTTGTAGAATGTCTACATCATTAGGTGATTCTATTATGGCTATCAGTTTGCAGTCATCTGTGAACTTTGTTAGCCAAAGACCTTCTGTGTTGGCCTGCACTTCAGAGAAGTAGATGCCGAAAAGGAGATGACCCAGAACTGAACCCTGTGGTACTCCACTCGTCACTGGTCTGAAGTTGGACTTGGAGTCAGCTACTTTTATTGTGTGGGTTCTGTCAGTGAGCCAGTTGTCCACCCATCTTGTGACATAGGGATTTATGCCCAGTTTAGTGAGCTTATCTATAATTCCAGAGTGGGGGAATGGTATAGAAAGCCTTGGCGAGGTCAAGATAGGCTGCATGCACAAACTTGTCCTCGTCTACTGCTCTAGTAACTGTTTCAAAGAAGTCAGTCAGGTTTAGTACACATGATATACCTTTTACAAACCCAAATTGAGTGGTGTCCAGGGTTTGGAGGTTACCTATGTCTTTGTTTATAAGCTCCAAGATGATATGTTTCATGGCTTTGCAGACCAGGCTCATCAGGCTAATGGGGCGGTAGTTTCCAGGGTATGTGGTGACACCCCCTTTGTGGAGTGGCATAACCATCACTGTGCACCATTCAGGAGGCACACAGCCTGAGGTGAGGCTATGACTGAACATGGTACTTAGGTGGGGTGCCAGTTCGTTCTGTAGTTTGTGCAGTATGCAGCCTGGTATGTTGTCTGGTCCCATGGATGCTGTATTCTTGGCTTTGGAGAGTGCGGTCTTTACTTGTTCATTCGTGATTACAGGGGCTTTGCATTCTTCTGGTATTAAAATGGGCCCTTTGGATAGTGAGAGCGGGGTAAAGTTAGCACTGAAACTATCTGCCAGGATGTTGACAATATCAGTTGATTCTGTATATTTAGTGCCATTGTGCTGTAGCTCAGAGCAGATCTGAGTGTTGCCATTGAGATTCTTGACATAGCTATAGAATGCTTTGTGGTTGTGTTTGGAATCAGTGGCAATTTTATTTTCATAACTGGCTTTGGAGGATTTTATGAGGGATCTCAGCTTCTTGCTGAGGCTGGCCAGGGAGTTCCTCAAATCTTAGGATTTTACTTTTGTTTGCAACAGCTTCTTCCTTCTGTTGTAGAGTTTGTTTATGGCAGGGGACCACTACATTGGCTTCCTTTTTTTGGAGGATAGTGTCTTGGTTCTGTCAGGGATGGCACGATCCATGCACTCATGTATGTGCTTATACAGTGCATTTATGTAAGATGCAGCTGTCGTACCTCTATTTTTCTGTCTGCATGGGTATCATGAAGTTTGCCACTTCTGTCTTAAGAAGCATGAAGTTGGCTCTGGAGTAGTTTTTGACAGTGGTTTCCTTAATGGGGGGTGGGGGTGGGATATGGATTCATATTCTGATCCATCCCCTTTTCAGGAAGTTTTTGCATTTCTCTTTTGCTTCCTAGCGTTTTCAGTTTTTTGCTTTGCCTTTTGGCCTTTCTACTGCCACAACGGTATTCACCAAATGTCTCACTCCTGTCATTGTGTTTTGCAGGCTTAAGGGTATCCATGTATTTTCTTACTTGGACAACCCGCTGATTTAGGCCTCCTCTCCAGAAATCCTGTTGCAATATCTTCATTTTATCATTTCCCTTCTTCACAGCCTGGGGTTCACAATAAACTTCAAAAAGTCTTCTCTGACTCCTTCTCAAGGATCATGTTTTTCTAGGTTGCAGGATTCAGCCAGTGCCTATGCTGGCATCCCTGCCTCCTCCCAAGGCCTTAACTCTTGTTTCCTTCTTTCAAACTCTTCTTCCTTTGGCATCCATTACAGCCAGGGAGTTTCCGACAGCTCTGGGTTTAATGGCATCCACTATTCCTATGCTCCCTCTGGCCAAACTCCACACGAGAAAGTTTCAGTGGTTTCTGAAGTCATTCTGGCTTCAACATGCACATCCTCCAGACTTTGTAGTCCCTGTTCTACCTTGTCTCAAGAAGGAACATCACTGGTGGATCCAGCAGTTGTCTCTAAATCCAGGGTTCCCTTTTCATCCCCCTCTTCCCTCTCAGGAACTGTTCATAGACATTTCAGACATGGAATGGAGAGCTATTTTTAGCTCCCTAAAGGCACAGGGGGTGTGGTTGCCTCTTCAGCAGAAGGAGCACATTAATGTCAAACAGATGAGAGTTTTTCTGCTGGCTTTTCAGGCTTTTCATCCTCTTTTCTCTCCAGGACCTCTCAAGGTATTTATAGGCAATACCACAATGATGTGGTATACAAACAAATGGGGGAACAAGAGTTTACCTTCTTTGCCAGTTGGCACTCCTGGTATGGTATCTTGCTGTCCAGTATCGAGTGACTCTTCAAACAGTTTACATTGGTCAAAACAATGTGACAGACACTCTGAGCAGGTCCTTAACTTAATCCCACAAATGGATGCTCACAGGGATGTGTTTCTGGACATTGTCCACCAGTAGGGTACTCCTCAAGTAGATCTATTTGTCTCACCTCTGAACAGACAACTTCCTCTTTTTTGTGCCAAAGTCCCAGGTCCTCTGGTGAGTAAGTTGGACACCCTCTCTTTTTCTTGAAAGTGGCTGTTCCTTTATACATTCACTCCCTTTCCTCTTAGTCCAAAAGTCCTGTTTAAAATTTGACAGGATGCTCCCAAAATCTGTTGGTGACTCCCTTTTGGTTGAGACAACATCGGTTCCCCTCTTCTTCTGCATTTAGCCAAGGGCAATCATCACAATTTACCTCACAGGGTGGACCTACTGACATATGACAAGGGATCTCTCATCCATCCCCACCTGTCCACTCTTCAACTAACACTGTGGATGGCAGGATTTTTATTCCACATAGACACCTTTTTTTCAGAGGACATGTTTAGGGTCCAGCAGGAGGCCAGGAAACCCAATACTAGGAAATCCTACTTATCCAAATGGAAGAGGTTTTCTGTTTGCTGCCTCTCTTGTAACCTGGATCCATTTACTAATGATGTTCCTTTGGTTCTTTCTTATTTGTGTGAATTTCTCAATGCGGGTTTGGCCTACTCTTCTGTTAAGACCCACTTATCAGCTGTCTCTGCATATCTGCCTTTATCTCCTCCTTTAGGTTCATAGGTTCATAGATTCATACTAAGCTAACTGCCCTTGCGAGCCATTTTAAGCCTAGGCAATTATCCCTTGTGAGACTCAAACCTTGCACCTTGTGTTTGTGAGGCAAACACCTTAACCATTAGGCCACCCTCCCAACCCTAAACAATTCCTTAAAAGTGTCCTTCATATTAGGCCTCCCAGGAAGCCTGTTCTTCCTCCCTGGGATCTTAATTTTGTTTTGGAGAAGTAGACTCAGGCTTCTTTTGAGCCTGTTGCTTCAGTTTCATTGGAACATTGCTCTTGGAAGACTGTTCTTTTGTTGGCCCTTACTTCTGCCAGATGGGTGTCTGAGTTTCAAGCCCTTATGGCTTGTCCTCCTTTTTTGCTGTTTAGGGTAGGGTGTCCTTGCATTAAACTCTGTCTTTTATGCCCAAGGTGGTTAATGAGTTGCCACTTAATCAGTCTATTCATTTGCCTACTTTTTTTCCCTCTCCACAATCTGCCAGTGAGAGGGTGTTGCATACTTTGGATGTGCATAGATAACTCAGATTTTATTTGGATAAGACTAAGTCTATTAGAAAATCTGATCAGTTGTTTGTTTCCTTTCATCCAAGGTCCCTAGGTTTAACTGTATCCAAGCAAACTATTGCCTCCTCCCAAGTCCTTAACTCTTGTTTCCTTCTTTCAAACTCTTCTTCCTTTGGCATCCATTACAGCCAGGGAGTTTCCGACAGCTCTGGGTTTAATGGCATCCAATATTCCTATGCTCCCTCTGGCCAAACTCCACACGAGAAAGTTTCATTGGTTTCTGAAGTCATTCTGGCTTCAACATGCACATCCTCCAGACTTTGTAGTCCCTGTTCTACCTTGTCTCAAGAAGGAATGTCACTGGTGGATCCAGCAGTTGTCTCTAAATCCAGGGCTCCCTTTTCATCCCCCTCTTCCCTCTCAGGAACTGTTCATAGACATTTCAAACATGGAATGGAGAGCTGTTTTTGGCTCCCTAAAGGCACAGGGGGTGTTGTTGCCTCTTCAGCAGAAGGAGCACATTAATGTCAAACAGATGAGAGTTTTTCTGCTGGATTTTCAGGCTTTTCATCCTCTTTTCTCTCCAGGACCTCTCAAGGTATTTATAGGCAATACCACAATGATGTGGTATACAAACAAATGGGGGAACAAGAGTTTACCTTCTTTGCCAGTTGGCACTCCTGGTATGGTATCTTGCTGTCCAGTATCGAGTGACTCTTCAAACAGTTTACATTGGTCAAAACAATGTGACAGACACTCTGAGCAGGTCCTTAACTTAATCCCACAAATGGATGCTCACAGGGATGTGTTTCTGGACATTGTCCACCAGTAGGGTACTCCTCAAGTAGATCTATTTGTCTCACCTCTGAACAGACAACTTCCTCTTTTTTGTGCCAAAGTCCCAGGTCCTCTGGTGAGTAAGTTGGACACCCTCTCTTTTTCTTGAAAGTGGCTGTTCCTTTATACATTCACTCCCTTTCCTCTTAGTCCAAAAGTCCTGTTTAAAATTTGACAGGATGCTCCCAAAATCTGTTGGTGACTCCCTTTTGGTTGAGACAACATCGGTTCCCCTCTTCTTCTGCATTTAGCCAAGGGCAATCATCACAATTTACCTCACAGGGTGGACCTACTGACATATGACAAGGGATCTCTCATCCATCCCCACCTGTCCACTCTTCAACTAACACTGCGGATGGCAGGATTTTTATTCCACATAGACACCTTTTTCAGAGGACATGTTTAGGGTCCAGCAGGAGGCCAGGAAACCCAATACTAGGAAATCCTACTTATCCAAATGGAAGAGGTTTTCTGTTTGCTGCCTCTCTTGTAACCTGGATCCATTTACTAATGATGTTCCTTTGGTTCTTTCTTATTTGTGTGAATTTCTCAATGCGGGTTTGGCCTACTCTTCTGTTAAGTCCCACTTATCAGCTGTCTCTGCATATCTGCCTTTATCTCCTCCTTTAGGTTCATAGGTTCATAGATTCATACTAAGCTAACTGCCCTTGCGAGCCATTTTAAGCCTAGGCAATTATCCCTTGTGAGACTCAAACCTTGCACCTTGTGTTTGTGAGGCAAACACCTTAACCATTAGGCCACCCTCCCAACCCCAAACAATTCCTTAAAAGTGTCCTTCATATTAGGCCTCCCAGGAAGCCTGTTCTTCCTCCCTGGGATCTTAATTTTGTTTTGGAGAAGTAGACTCAGGCTTCTTTTGAGCCTGTTGCTTCAGTTTCATTGGAACATTGCTCTTGGAAGACTGTTCTTTTGTTGGCCCTTACTTCTGCCAGATGGGTGTCTGAGTTTCAAGCCCTTATGGCTTGTCCTCCTTTTTTGGTGTTTATGGTAGGGTGTCCTTGCATTAAACTCTGTCTTTTATGCCCAAGGTGGTTAATGAGTTGCCACTTAATCAGTCTATTCATTTGCCTACTTTTTTTCCCTCTCCACAATCTGCCAGTGAGAGGGTGTTGCATACTTTGGATGTGCATAGATAACTCAGATTTTATTTGGATAAGACTAAGTCTATTAGAAAATCTGATCAGTTGTTTGTTTCCTTTCATCCAAGGTCCCTAGGTTTAACTGTATCCAAGCAAACTATTTCTTCTTGGATTTCAAAGGCTATTTCTTTTTGTTATACTTTTCATGGTAAAAGCCTTCCTTCTTCTGCAAAGGCTCATTCTACTAGAGCTGTGGCTTCTTCTGGAATTTTGTTTAAGGCATTGGATACTAACTCTATTCTTGAAGCAGCTACCTGGACTTCTGTGCATACTTTTAACAAGCACTACAAGTTGGATGTAATCTTCAGAGCTAGAGCTGGTTTTGCTAGGGCCATCCTTCATGGCTTCCTAGAGGGCTTTGCTGGTCTTTCCTCCTACCAAGTTTCTTGTTGAGCTTTGGCACTCTCCCAGAAGATACGAATATTGCAGCACATGAATGGAAGAACATAGTACAGTTTTGTAAAATATTACCATAACAGTAGATGTCCTTTCCTTCACTGCTGCGGGATTCCCTCCTTCCCTCTCCCCCAGTCTGTTTCCCTCCTGGATGTACTGGATACCTCTTGGTTTTCCTTGGACTGGCATTCCTGCTGGGGCTCCAACACACTTCTGCACACCAAAAAAGAATTAATAACAAGTAAATCTTTCGGGTTAACCACCCTTCATCAGTATATAACACCAAATGGATCTCATAAGCAATAAAATAGGGATTAAAATTAAAACACATGATTCAGCCAGCCTAACAAAAACAACTATCAATTACATATTTAAATCACCACTTTTAAAAAAACAGTTAGCAATATCCATTTAGAGCATATATATATATATATATATATATATATATATATATATATATATATATATACACACACACACACACACACACACACACATATATATATATATATATATAAATACATACACCTGTGCTCATATTCAAAATACACTCATCTATACCTAAACATTCTATGCTTATAAATGATCTACAAAAAATTTTTTCTAAAAGACATACATTAAAAAATACATATTCTATCAAAAATTCCTACTGGGGCTATCAGTTCTGAGGATGGTAAGCCCAGATGTCACCTTTATGCCCTACACTATGCGAGGAGCATATGTGTGATGTACTGTGTACCTTAAAGCAACAGTAGACTTTTGTATACTGCCTGGACATCAGGCTGCCGAGTCAGGAAATCCCAGAGATTAAAAATATTGCAACAGTGAAGGAAAGGACATCTACTGTTATGGTAAGATTTTATACAACTGAACTTTTTCTTACAACGTTAAATGAAATGCCACAAAATAATGTTATTTCTTTGAGGGGGTTATAACACTCATTTTTAGTGGCTTCTGTGTTAGTATCCTTTTCTGCAAGTGCTACACTGTAGTTGATTAATTTTATTACTAATGCTACTGGCATTTCTGGATATCACACTCCACTCACCCAATCTTTTTCATTTTCTGTTTTCCGTTGTTCTTCATTCTCGTTTGATGACCTTCCCCATTTGTTCCCACAATGTGAATGACTTTTCTTCTCTCACACACATCCATTTTATAAACCGCAGTTGTAATATACTTTTCCAGTTCTTCTTTCAGTACTTGTTTAACCCACCCCACATCCTCAACATATGAAATCCTTACAGTCCACAAAAATCCACAAGTCACTCATCCAAACCCTTATCCAGCCTTTCCTATCCCTATCAGCATACAGCACTGGCAGCTTCTCTAAGACGTTGATGAAGATCATCTTTGCTGACCATCTTTCTCAGCTTATGTGCCTTCGGCTTTATCACCATCACAGATTTCATTGCCATATTCCTTTCCCATATCTACAATAATGGATCAGGATAGAGCTTGTTTCAGACAATTCATGCATTACTATCTTTGTTTTGTTTGAGCCTGACCCCCTGAATCTAAATTCAGGCCTGGAGCTGTCTCCACTCCCACCATGCTCCTTATCTATATCTGCCTGTGCTATGTAATTTCTGCTACCACATAACTTGCATAATAATAATTTTCTTAAACTTTCTAGAAATAACTCCACAAGGAATAAACCGTGCGCCACATAAAATATATGTAGTAAATCCAAGAGAAATGATGCAGATGCACTGAAACATGACTGAAGTATATAAACACTTTTATTACAAACAAAAAGGTAAGCACTTTGGGTCTATAATAGATGATCGAAGTTTTACTACTCCGAATCAGTATACATCGAACACTACTGATCAAAATAGTAAAACATTGAATCATCATTAAAACATTTATTAAACCAAAACAAATAAAACAAAAGGTTGTAGGCAGGGGGGCAAGCCCCCCCTGCACCCCTCACCCCCTGCTACTTAAATATACCAACTCCGAGACCACACTACATTGAAGTAAATGGAAATCTCCCCTTACAGACATTTCCATTTACACGTTCGATATTCTAAGCGTTCACTATTGTTGTGTCGACAATATCAAATTCAATATTGTCGGCTTTCGACAATGTAATATAGACCCAAGCACTTTCACACTGCTCACCAGTGCTTCATCCGACTATACCACAATAACTCCTTTACTCAATTTTATATTAAAATAAAATGCACTGCTACCAATCAGTAAAGTTCAAATGAGCCTATCACAATTCCTAAGCAATTAAACATTAAGTTCACTTGAAGAGTCTTCTTCTCTTAAGGACAGGTTTTAAAGAGACTATACCATTTAACCCTGGATACTTATCAGCTTGCACAGTGATAATCCAGTGCAATTCACGTTCCTCAGTATAGTTCCTGAAATCACCCTTCCTAGCATTCACCCAAACTCTCTCTAGCACCCTAAACATAAACAAGTGATCATCACCCTTTTCTATTATATGTTTAGCTAAAGAGTTCCTAGAGTCCTTCTTGCATATGCAGTACAGATGTTCCCTAATACCTTCAGCCAAGAACTATTGTTTTTTCCAGTATAAAAACCTGTACATAAAATACAGGTAACAATATAAATCACATTGACTGTGGCACAATTTGCTTGAACCATAAATTTGAAGCCAGTGCCCATTAATGGATGTGTAAACAAATCTGAGACATTGATATACGAACAATAATTACACCTATTACATGGATGCATCTTGTCACTAAAGGCATAATTCCTTCCTATTATCTTGCTATCCTTATAGCATAGATGCCATTTCAGTGACTTCCTATTCTTAAAATGAAAGGATGGTGCACCACCCACTATTTCTTTAATATGGTCGTCTGTATGAAAAATCAACCAATTCATCCTTATAGTATTACATATCAGCCTAACATCACTAGTGTAATACATCGATAAGGGAACAGTATAAGGCTTAATACCCAAATCCCCAGAAGTTGTTTCCTCTTCCATTTCTCCTGCATCAGTGCCATTGAAGTAAGGACAAACTCTATTTTTCCTAAATCTTAAAGTCTCACTACACATATTCGTCACTGCCCTATTACCGTATCCTCTGTCCAAAAATTCAGCTTCTAGGACTTGTAAGTCCCATTGGAACCTAGACTCAAAACTATTGAGTCTGGAGACTCATATACCCTGTCCCCTCAAAATGTTCTTATAAATGAAGCCAGGGTGCATACTATCCCTCAACAACACTGTAGTTCTAATACACGACTTCCTGTTTCCGATATTGGGACAAAACTACTAGAAACTCAAACATCTAGGAACTCAACAAATTCCCTTGAGAAATGATAAGTAATTCTAAGATAGGAGGTGGTAGAGTATAAATACTCTACAAACTCAATTAATTGCTCTGATGTCCCCTCCCATATTATAAAACAGTCATCAATGAATCTTCTATAGAATCATATGCATGGAACGAAAGCATTATTGCTCAAAACATGATCTGACTCCCACTGTGCAAGAACAATATTGGCGCAGCTATTGGCACATGGCATGCCCATAGCTACGACTGTTTTCTGTAAAAATAACACATTTTCAAACAAAAACACATTGTTCTCTAAAACTATCACAAGAAATAAACATATTAAATTAACTGTGGAGTTGTCATATTCATTGTGTGCCATTAAAAACTCCATGACCATTTCTACCCCCTCTGAGTTAGGTATCACATTAAACAAAGATACCACGTCCAGGGTTACTAAAAGGCAACCTTCCATCATCGCATTGATGTTAATAAACTCATAGAGATCTTTTTAAAATACCATGAACTGAGATAGAGCTGTTTTATATCTATCACAAGTTATATGAGTGAAACATTAATTTTGTGAAATGTTTAAATATAAATGTTACGTTAAAATACTCTGGTTACCCTGGTGCCTCAGCTTCAGTTTTCAAGTAGGGCAAACAGGAGCATCAATACATTTCTGTAGCAACCTTCATTTGTTATTTATGAAACTGCTTGTTGCCTGTCGCTAAAACAATTAAAGGAATACTTAATTCATTTCTACATTGAGACCTTCAGGTAGCAAAACTCTTTATAAAAAACTACTTAACATCAGTTATGCATACCGGATTATATTTTTACAAATTTAAAATCAGTTAAATCACTTCTCCTGTACAAGAAATGCTTTGCAACAGGATTATTCACATTTTCATTTTTCACATCTCTCAAGTGTTGTAATCTACATCTACAACAGGATTATTCACTTTTTGTTTTTCACATCTCTCAAGTGTTGTAATCTACATCTGTTAGTTTTTCTCTTTGTTTCCTGTATATGTGCACCATTACAGGGGCAATAAACCACATAGACACTGTCATATTCATTTTCTTTTGGCAAGTACTGGCATAATACATATATTAGATATCAAGTAACCTTAGTGGTATACACTTTTATTAACAGAGGGCTAACATAAATTAACATGAAACCCAATGGTCCCACACTACCTTGAAAGCAGAATACTACCTCTGTCCCCAGTCTCTACCTGAAATTAACAACTAGGCATCTGCATCTGTACATACATATATTTACATATGTGTGAGTGTGTGTGTCTGTGTGTGTGTGTGTGTGTGTGTGTGTGTGTGTGTGTGTGTGTGTGTGTGTGTGTGTGTGTGTGTCTGTATTGCAGTATTTACACAGCAGACACTTTTCGGTCCAGTGTCAAATTTAGTAGTTTTTATATTGTTCAAACAGAAAAAAAATAAGGCAGAATTCTCCAATATATATATATATATATATATATATATATATATATATATATATATATATATATATATATTACATACAACAGCAACAGATAAAATAAACAGTTCGGTCTCTCAGCTGTACAAATAGCAATGCTCAAGTCAGGTGCCAATGATCAAATAAACACAGGTGCTGATAGTTCTATATACAACTCCAGGTTCTGGATCAGCTGTAATAAAACAGTCTTATACTCACATTTTTTTTTTACTTTGAAACAATCAGTGTCTCTGTTAGCAGGGCTTCCACTGGATTTTATACTCTTTCCATGCAGAATCTGTAACACAGAGTCTATCATTTCTTCTTCCTGGGCATAATCTGGCTGTTTGCACAGAGGATTTAGGCTATGAGCTGTGTCCTGTGGCATAGGTTTGATTCCCTCAGCTTTCATTTAGCTATTGTGTGATCTTAAGAAAGTCACTTATCCAGATAGTGCTCTGTGGCACTTGAGAAACTGAGCTAGACTCCTTACTGGTCTCCTGGACCATGTGTTTAGTAACTACTTATGGTACTCATCTCAGAGCTGAATGCTCTGCCCTGATTCATCTCTTCTTCATACTGGCACATTCTAGACTCCTCTGGATCCTTGTTCCAATGATTTTTTGCCATATTGTCCTTAATCAGATCTTAAAAAGGTGCAGGTATTTATTTGAAGTTAACTGCCTAGCCTGCAGGAATTTCTTAATAAAGGGACCAGTATCTATTCCCTCACTAACCTGCAGTTTCCCCTTGTAAAATAGCTGGGTACCCTTGCCAGATATTAAATCCACATCTCCTATAACCCTGGTTCATCTGAAAAGACTGTTGAGAAAAAAACATATGCCTGGCATACAAGGCAAACTTGGATCCCACTCTGATGGACCTTTTACACATATGCAAAATGAAAGTCATCTGAAATATTTGATCTAAGATTTTAAACTTTGCTTGCAACATAAACAGGACATGTTGCAGGGTCAGGTATGTGTTCCAGAGAATTCTCTTTCTCTGGACAGGCTTGCCATCCACATTAAGTAGTCCAGTGGATGAGAAATCAGAAATACACCTTGGGTGTAGTATCTCTCTCTAATGGACAAAGGCAGTCTGTAGATATTGTCCTAGCTTACATATACCCCCTGAAATAACCGCTAAGGCACATAGACTTGCAGGATACATTTAGGATGTTTAGCTAGGCTTATAAAGAACTCACTGGTCATTAGCCTAGTATACACCCATGAACCTATGCATCTATGCTAGTCACCTATCTTTCCTAGGCTTTTGTACAAGTGAAACCACCATGCTATATTACAAATAAATCACATAGCTTAAACCCACCAACATCAAGCCACTTGGAAGATCTGTAGACCCTCAAAAGACCATCTCTATTGTGTTAGTGAACACCAAGACACTGTGGGAAGATGCAATGTAATGCATGTAATTAAAGCATGATATGATCTCCTTTCCACTCCCGGTTACACAGCCAAGGTCGTTCCTAGTTTACACTTTGGAGACTTAACAGTGAGCCCAGCCTTTGGGAAGATGCAAATCCCAGTCTTATAAGCGGATGACTACATCATCCAAATATGCCATAGTATAGGGGTAGTAAGGTCTCAATACATGGTAATGCAGACTTTGGAATGTGGCTGGGACTAATGGATGACAAAGGAAAGGATGGCATGTTAAAACAGCTCATTCCAAAGGAAGGATGTTGTATTAAACTAGCCTATTCATTGCTGTAATGGCTAGTTTCTCCTTAGCCATATCAGTTAAGAGGATTTGTCATTATTCCTTTGTAAAACCCATGGTGGTTAAGAACCTGGCCCTCCAAGCCACTCTCTTATTTCATCTTCCTGGGACACAGTTTAGCTTTCAAATTTGGGGATACTATTAAGTTTCCTAAAGTCCTTACAAAATCAGACAGTACTGTCCAATTTTGGGACTAGCACAATACGACTGATCAACCACCGGTGATTTTTCATTTGCAATCAGATTTAACATTTCTTTGTATCTCCTCTGTCTACTGCTTGTTTATGTGTTTCAGGTACCCTATATGGTCTCAAATTAACATTATCTCTTGTGATTGTTTCTGTGTGCTATCTGATAATAGCTGTCCTTCCAGGCAACTGAAACAAAATATACTTTTGTTCCTTAAAAGAACTCCTGTATTTCCTGTCTCTGAAGTTTTGAAAGAGTGACATCCATTCTCACCATAGGTGTGGATATCAAATGCTTTTCTCACTCCCTGACTTCAGACACCAAAATGACCACACTCACTTGTGCCCCTCTCCATGGTTTTACTTTGTAATTAACTTTATTTATCTTTTTACTCACCACATACATTCCCTACCACTTGGTTAGGAATATATTTTCTGTTCTAGGGAGCAAAACTAGGATGCCCTATTATGAGCACTCCCATTGTAAACCCCTGTTGCCACATGGCCAACATTATCAACTTCATTCTTTTCTACAAGTTATTGTAATGCCCTTAAACACTATTAAAAATCACTCCTCCTACTACCACATTTCTTTGACTATATCTAAGAACCCACAATGACATTTACCACACAATAATCTGAAGGGGTTAAATCCACTCAAGGCTTGGGATACTTCTAAGACTGAAGTCTTTCCCCTTCTTTATCTAAGACTTTTCTTAACATTGATTTCAGGTTTCTACTTTGATTTCAGGGCTCTATTAAAATATTTTACAAGATTATCTATATGGGAATAGTACATACTTCCGCGGTGGTACAGTGGTAGCATTGTTGCCTCACAGCAAAAGGTTCTCCCGTTCTATTCTCGGCTTGAGTTGGGAGTGCCTTCTGTGTGGAGTCTGCATGTCCTTCCCACGGTAGAGTGGGTGTTTGAAAGACATGCATTGAATGGGCGTGCCTTCGTTGATGGTTGGGCATCAGGCTGGCAACTCGACACCATAAAAACTAACTGCCAATCATTAGCGGACCGGTGTTCCGCTGTGGTGACCCCTAACGGGGAAAAGCCGAAAGACAAACAAACATCTACATGGGAATACTAAATGAATGTCTTATTACATACTATTTTAAAACTCTGGCAGAGGTGTCACATAAAAGATATGCTTTGGTCTGTTAGGATTTCGTTTAGTATACCTAGCCAGAAAAATAGTAACACCAGTTTCTTTACCATGGTTTTGATCTCAGCTTTCCTGAGAGGAATGGCCTTAGTAAATCTGGAAGCTTATTCTTATACTGCCAAAATATATTGGTGTCACTGGTGCCCATTACTACATCTAAATAATGGCCCCAAAATATCCATAGCAATTCTCTCTAAATGAGCTTCGGTTAACGGCATCAGTATTAGCATAGTCCTAAAGCCAAAGTCAGAGTTTGTATTATGGCATTCATGACAACTGTCACAAAAATTCTCAGTTTTGTTTAGAATAGCTAGCTAATAAAACCCCTGACCAAGACTCTTACTTTGATTTTATCCATGTCAAAATGGCCACCCATTACATGACTGTAAGCAATTTTCATGACCATGCACCTAAAAGGTTTAGGCACTAACTGTCATGCATTTTTTCTGTCTCCTACCCTTATTAGACTTATCCAGACTTTATTTTGCCCAGGACGTTTGCATATTTATAAAATAGCTGGGGTAACTGCCCCATGCAAATTGGTGAACTGTTGGGATTTTGTCTCTTCAGCTGAGGACATACTATGTTCCATACCATTTCCACCTGCCCTCTGTTTTCAAATATCCTTAGAAAAATGGGAAGCCCCTCCCAGTAATTAGGTCATGAATAAGGAAGGGGATTATGGCTATCAAACAAAGGATCTTCACAAAAGTATTATAAATCTCCACCTGGGTAATCACATAGCATTTCTTCCCCCATGGAGACTGACAATATAGACCTTTGGGAGCAGTATTTCTTCCTACAAATACAGTGCTTTTTTAACAGTTTATTCAAATTGACAAAGTCCAGAAGCTCATGTAACTCTTGCTCATCCACTTCTGTGAAAGAATTCCTTAATTTTGCAGTGGTGCAATAGCAGAATGCTGTCTTGACCATTATGGTTGGAATTTAGTCACACTTCTTGGCTTTTTCACTATCTCCCTGTTCTTTGGTTGTCATTACAGGTAATTCTGGTTCAATATAAATGAATATTCCACTACTCATCATGCTTAAAATGAAAAACAGAAGACATGGTCATTTTTGTTTTTATAATTTTCTGTAATACTTTAGTACATGTTTCCTTAAACACATTCACATAAGGTAAATTATTTCCGCTAAAGTTTCAAAGTTTTGGCATCTTGTGAAGCTACTTGACACATTGATCTCTCAATGATTGCCTGCAAAGCCCTCTGGAAAGTGTGTAACATGTATTTTTATCATAGTGTCTTTGCTATTAAGACCCTCTAGATCCAACCACATCTTTTCAATATATTTTAATTCAAACAAACACACTTTTAGTGTTTTGTTCCTAGAATAAAAGCCAGTCATGAAATTTAGGGGTTTTGGTCTTAGAGAGACACCTGCCCTTGTTAATAAAGTCTCTTTTACCTTGTCATTGTGACAACAGTCTAAAATAGGCACATCCATACAAGAATGGGAGATCATGAGCGGAACTGCAAAACTCAAGCCTAGCCTGACCAGTCTCAACTTTCTTAGCTGATGACCTTTTCAGGCATGGCTATACAAGCTTCAAATTTCTTTCTCACTGATTAGATGCTTAGGCTGGGTAGCAAGCCATTTTAAATGCAAATAAAGTGAGCCAGTGGAGACTAATCAGTCACAGATGAATAATCTCAATGCAGTAATACCATCATTTGTCATAACTTTGACTTTAACAACTCCTCAGCATTTATAATAAACATGGCTCATCTGTTTCCTAATTTAATCAAAATGGAATCAATGTATTGCACTTCAAAATTAACTATGCTTCTTGTTTTGCTAATTCAAAAATCAACTGTTCCTATGCTGTAAGTGAAAGAGGCATATGAAACAACACATTTCATCTGATTAGTACATCTGTCATGATTTTCATTCATATGACAACCAAGAAGAGTTTGTATTGGCTACAAAAAACTATTACTTTCTAATCCGACCTGAGGTGGGAAGGTGTATTGCTAAATAACCCCTACTACTTATCTCCTCCCCACACTTCTTTATGGTGCTACCTTCCTTACTAAACTTCAGGCATCACAAAAATCAAAACCTGAACAATGCTATAACAAAATTGCTAAATTTGTAGTGAATAACCCTTTCAGAATCCACCACTGTATAGTATTAAAAAGCATAAGCTGGTTAGAACAACCCAGTCACCAGTTTCCTTCACAGTACAGGTGCGTATCCTATGATGTTGTTGTTGTTTGTCTTTCGGCTTTTCCCTGTTAGGGGTTGCCACAGCGGAACTCCGGTCCGCTAATGATTGGCAGTAGATTTTCACGAAAGCTGAGGTGCCAGCTCAATGTTCAACCTTCAACGAAGGCACCCCCATTTACGCATGTCTTTCAAACGCCCACCCAACCACGGGAAGGACAAGCAGATTCCACACAGAAGGCACTCCCTGCACTCCAGCCAAGAATCAAACAGGAGAACCTCTTGCTGCGAGGCAACAATGCTACCACTGCACCACCGCAGATGTATGTGTATATATATATATATATATATATATATATATATATATATATATATATATATATATTCGACACTCTTGATATACTGGTTAATGTTTATCCCATGAATGTTTATACTAAATAGTGATTTCATATTGTGCTTACCAGTGCCGTGCTATGTTATGATAACTTGCTCTATACAGCTCTATATCTACACTTTTTATCAGTATACCTCCTGCAAACCTACTTTCAGCTTACATTCATAACGTTTTTATTATCTCTCTATTCTTATACTTTTGTTACTCTGTCACACTGTGGTCCTTCCTCCATCTCTTTTTATAATAAGTATTCATTTTATTGCCTCAATATAATATGACAGTTTAGTAGAGTTTTTCTCTTTTCTTTCCTTTCAGAGAATGTGATCACTACGTCTGACCCTGGTACTGCAGAAACACCAGCACAAAGGCCAACTCCCAAACATTTTTACTGAGAATGTTTTCTTTGTACAATGTAAGTACATTTAATTTGAACAACCATATTGTGTATTAACTTCATCTACTCAAATATGTGCCTGCCTGTACTGGAAATTAGTTTGTCACACCCCCCTTCTCCAAAATAATAGTCCTTGCACTCTAAGGACCACTTACTAAGTTGGCCACTGTCCTTGCTCTTGACCAGTAGATTACATTGTATATGTCAGTTACTTAGTCTTCCTGGCTGACAGGTTTCTGCATTAGGGAAATGAAACAAAGCCTGTTCTACTTTGTACCACTCTGTTAAATTCTTTGTTTTGGCTACAAACTGATTAATGCCTGTTATAATTTGACCTTAGGGTGGCCATAAATTCAACCATAACCCCTCTTTCAGTAACTCTTCACTTGAAACTGCAATAAAATTCAACTCTTACTTCATAGATAATACCGCATATCTAACCAAGGATTCCCCAACATCTTCTTACGCCTGCCCAGTAGCCACGTATGACCACATGTACTTTCACCTTCAAACTTGTGCACACATCTTATATAAAACTACTCATAAACAAATTGAAATTGTGCTGTACTTCAGCTGATGACCTTCCAAGTGAATACCTTAAAATAGCAGCCAATAGCATTGCCTATCCTGTCTCAATCCTCATAAATAGATCAGTCCAGGAATCCCACATACCTTCTCTCTGGAAAAAGTCACACATTATCCCTCTGCACACAGGAGGAAATTTAACAGACATTACCAACTTCAGACCTATAGTAATCACCACCCCCACCTCCAAAATACTTGAAAAATGTATTCAAAAAGAATTTCTGAACCATCTTCTGCAGGAAGAACTCCTATCCCCAGCACAACATGGCTGGAGATAATGGCAAAGTAGTCTCCGCCTTATTTCTAGACTTGTCTAAAGACTTCAACATAGTTTGTCACAGCGAATGTCTACTTCAAATGTCCTCAGCAGGCCTCTCTCAGCCCACTCTTCTGTGGTTCAAAAGCTATCTCTCCAGTAGGTATCAGTCAATAACATGGCACTCCATGCTCTCTCCTTACCTCCCAGTCACCACCAGTGTACCACAAGGTTCTACCCTTGGTCCTCCCCTCTTTAACATTCTCATCACCACCCTCCACTTATCTACACAGCAGGCCTCCCTAATGCAGTATGCAGATGACTCCATACTCATTTGCACATCTGACAACATGGCACACCTTCAAAAACATTACTCTGGAAGTTTTAACAGCAACTAAAACATGGCTTTGTGATGCACAACTCATGTTCAACCCTAAAAAAAACAAACTACTACTTTTTCCCCAAATCCCTCTCCCATGAAAAACCAAAGTTTGAAGTCCTCTCTCTTGATAATACAATCATTAAAGTGACTTCTCATAGCAAATTATTAGGGATGACAGTGGATGATAATCTTAAATTCAAACTGCATATAAAAATTTGCATAAGAAAAACTCAAACATTAGGTATGCTTTATATATCCAAAAACGTTCTCACCGACTCAACTAAAGCTATACTTGCCACTACTTATCTCCTCCTCACACTTCTCTGTGGTGCTACCATCCTTACTAAGCTTCAGACATCACAAAAATAAAATCTTGAACAATGCTATAACAAAAGTGCAAAATTTGTAGCGAATAACCCTTTCAGAACCCACCACTGTATAGCATTAAAAAGCCTAAGCTGGTTAGAACCACCCCATCAAATAACATATACACAGCTCTTACCACCTATAAAATTATCCAGAATCCATCTGCTTGTCCAGCACTAAATAACATTCTACATAACTATGCTTCCAGTTAGTCATTACAATCCAATGACCAAAAACTCCTGTCTGTCAACCTATCAAATCTGCTAGGCATTGTCTGTACTCATACCATGTTGCTAAGGCCTAGAACTCCTTATCTCTAGCCATCAGGTCAGTACTCTCCCTCCCATCCTTCAAGACCATTATGAAAGACTTCCTAGCCAAAATCTATCTTTTTTTTTGCTCAACACCAAGAAAACTATATCCATAAATGTGAAAAAATTCCTGTTCATACCTTACATCTGCTTAGTCTCCCTTCTTCACTCACTATCAATCAATTTCTCACCTGGCTTTCTTTCTACATACAGACAACCCTCTCCTTCTCCCACAAAACACAAACACATGCGAGAGATGCAACTATACGGCCAAACTAGAGGCTGAGCTCTCTCAACATAGGACTGGCAAGACCAGACAGGAGGAGAAGGTAACCACACACACTACATACCCAGTCACACATAGTACCATCACAACTTCAAATCATACACATAATCACACAAAGACATACTCGGAGGCTCTGATCAAAAATCTACCAAAACAGCAAAGGCCACCAAAGCAGACACCCAAACAACTACCACCTCAGGACCCAACACATGCAACACATAGACCACACAGTCAGAGTGTCAAACAGTCACAGCCCTTAAGGCCAAACACAATGCCAGACACACTCGTCATTGGTGACTCCATAGTCAGACACACTGACGTCCCGCTCACCAGACTGAGTAAGGAGAAGGTCACAGTAAGCTGCCTGTTGGGCGCTAGAATCCGCCACATAACGCAAGCACTCAGGTCTCTCAACAGCAGGTACAAGTACGACTCAGTCATTGTCCACGCTGGTGTCAATGACCTGAGACGTACCTCCTTGGACTACATGAAAAGAGACATTGAGGAGCTCTCTGATTATGTAGCCCAGGCAGGTATGACCCTGACCTTGAGCAGTATCCTACCTTCACCTAGAATGATGCCACAATACAGTGATAAGATGATCAACTTTAATAATTGGCTTAAATTCTGGTGTCATTCAAAGGGGATCCAATGTCTGTCTGCCTGGGATGACATGCTGGACAAGCCACGCTGCTTTAAGGGACGGCTTGCACCTGTCACCCTGGGCTTCTGGATATTGGCAAAGGCTCTTGCCACCCCATAGTGCCTTTTTTAGGCAAGGCTCAAATTCTAAACCTACCACCCTAGAACACAAAAAAGGAAAAAAACTAAGGGTAATGCTGCTCAATGCCAGAAGTCTCAATCTCAAGATGCACGCACTCGAGGCCCTTCTCAGTATGGAGAACATCGATGTCTGTGCTGTGACAGAAACCTGGTTCAAGGCTCCTGAGAGCACCCCAGCACTATCAGGTTTTACCTCATATCATGCGTTCCGGCCCCAAAATCCGGACAACACCAAGAAAGGAGGGGGGTGTCCATATTCATAAAGGACACCCACACCTCAAGGTTGGTGGCAACGCACAATGCATCGGAGACCATCCAGGTGCAATTAACCATAGGCAAAACTGCTCTGCAATTTGTAGCATGTTACAGGCCACCCTCTCAAACTCAGGAACCTCACATGGCCTTCCTGAAAACACTGGAGGGGATAAATGTATCTCCAAACACCATCATACTAGGTGACTTCAACTACCCTAATATAGACTGGGAACACTACTCAAGCCCAAACACTCTAGCCCAAAGGTTCCTGGAGTTCATAAACTCAAATGCCATGGAACAACTAGTCACCATCCCCACAAGAGGAGAAAACATACTTGATCTCATCATCAAGAACATGGGATCACAATGTTCAACACCGGAAGTATACCCCTCACTGGTGAGATCAGATCATAAACTAATCTCGCTGGAGGTCCTCATCCCGCCCCCACCTGAAATAAAAAAGGCCACAGTAAAAAACTTCTCAAAAGCCGACTTCACACTTCTAAAAACTAGTGTGGTCTCCTTTAAGGCCCCTGAGCCGGTGGTAAACATTACTCAAACCGCTGAATCACTTACAAATGCCTTCTACCAGCACCTACAGGACTGCATGGATCAGGCAATCCCAAACAAAACTAAGACTCTTTGTACCAAAGGCAAGCGTCCAGTCTGGTGGACCCCAGCCATAAACAAGCTCTACAACAAAAGGAGGAAGCTACTACAAGATAGAGCAAAATCCTTGAAAGGTAAGACACCTTTGATCATTATAAGTAAAAAACTAAGAGCTCTCATAAAATCATCCAAGGCAAATTTTGATTGAAAAATCGCCAAGGACTCAAAAGACAATCATAAGGCCTTCTTTAGCTATGTTAGAAACCTAGAAGGAAACTCCCAGATATGCTCAGAATTAGTTCAAAATGATGTGAAGATTACTGAACCTACACACATTGCCAACATACTGGCTGACAGGTTCAGTGCTAACTTCTCCCCCCCCCCAAAAGGAGAGATATCTATACCAGAGGATTGTAGCCCCCCAAACATCTCTAACGCCCAGGTGAGAACTGCTCTCTCCAAGGCAAAAAACACAGCATCCATGGGACTGGATGGTGTCCCCGGCTGTGTGCTCCACGAACTCAATGAGGAATTAAACCCGCAGTTAGGACAGCTGTTTAATCTTAGCCTCACCTCAGGATACATACCCAAGGAGTGGCACACGGCGACTGTGGTCCCACTTCACAAGGGCGGTGCCTCCACCGACCCTGGAAATTACTGTCCCATTAGCTTGACAAGCCTTATCTGCAAAGCCATGGAGAGGATCATAATGGAACTCATAAATAAAGACATAGGGAACTTGCAGACTTTGGATCCAACCCAGTTTGGCTTTGTCAAAGGCAGATCATGCCTTTTAAACTTGGTTGACTTTTTCGAAACAGTCACCAAGGCCATTGATGAGGGTAAGGCAGTCCATACAGCCTACCTCGACCTGGCAAAGGCATTCAACACAATACCCCACTCAGGCATCATCGAAAAACTCATCAGCTTGAATGTAAACCCATACATCACAAGATGGGTTGCAAACTGGCTAAGTGACAGAACCCACAGGGTCAGAGTTGCTGGCGCCATGTCAGACTCAAAGCCGGTCATAAGTGGTGTCCCACAGGGCTCAGTCCTGGGTCCACTCTTGTTTGGCATCTACTTTTCTGAAGTACAAGCAAACACAGGAGGGTTATGGCTGACAAAGTTTGCAGATGACTGCAAACTGGGCGCCATAGTCGAAAACACATCTGACACAGATATCCTTCAGAAGGGCCTCACAGAAATGGATAACTGGTGCCAGAGCCATGGCCTAAAGTTAAACGCCAAGAAATGCATAGTCATACCCTTCGGGAAAAACAAGGTTACCCCTAGCTAACATATAGGTGGCAATCCACTGAGCACAGAAGAAGTTATCAGGGATCTGGGGACCCAGGTTGACAGTAACCTTTCGTTTGACACTCACGTTGCTAAAGTAGTTAGGAAGACCTTCTACATTGCCCACCTGATCATGAAGGGATTCACATCTAGATCAAGGGAGGTCATCGTCCCCCTGTACTCATCACTCATTAGACCTATGATTGAGTACAATGCCCCATTCGGAATGTATCTGACCCGACACCTGCAGCAGCTGGAAAGGCCCCAAAAGTTCCTCACCAAAAGGATAAAGGGACTCAAAAATATGTCTTATGCTGCCCGACTGAAAGAACTTCAGCTCTATTCAGTCGCATACCGCTTGCTCAGAGGTGACCTGTGCCTGACATACAAGGCCATGTCAAACCCAGATTTGATGAATATGCTTCACCTCAAAAAATCTAGATCCCTCAGAACCACAAGGGCGGCAGACTTAAACCTTGACACGGTTATTAATAGAACGTGCTGGAGGGACAGATTCATCACCCAGAGACTCCCTATGCTGTGGAACAAAATCCCGGTACATGTGAGGCAGAGCACCTCGCTGGCCTTGTTCAAGAGGAATCTTGACCAATGGATGGGAGATCGCAGATATACCCCAGGGATTACTTCAGTGTCACTGCTTGACAGAGGCACAGCAAAATAATAGGCATAGTTTTCTTCAAACTAAAGGGGTGGCGAAAGCCACATAACTATGGGCTAGGCTTGTAAATGCCCTTGGGCAGATAGCCTAGTATGAACCTATGAACCTATGAACCTATGAATAAGCCTGCTCTTCTCTCACTTCATATTGCAATTCCTGTTTGTATTATACTAACTTAACTTTAATTTCTCTACAAACTGGTTAAAACTTCTCTACTATTAAATCACTGTCATATAACTTCTATTTATCTATTCTTAACCAATGTTTTCATATTATGTCTAATTTGGTATAATTAAACTGTAGTTGTCTTTTGTATTATTTTTAAATACTGTAAAATTATTGTTCTTAAAATGTTTTGTAATACTTTGGAGCTTTTCTCCCCAGGCCTTTGCTGAAAACGGGCTCCTACTCGTCGAGGTTTTCGGGTAATCAATTGTCAATAAATAAAGTGGACTTACTGTTGAATTATTTATACATTATTTATATGCTCTAATGATCTAGTTTGGAATGTATGTTTTTCCTACATAGCAGTTATTTGGCAGGCAGCTGCAAAAGTTAGTTTGCAAAGGTAGGGCTCCTTAGTAATATAAGAACTTGGTCCTTTGGGCTGGAAAAGTGTTCTGGAGTTGAGGTAATAGAGAGGAGAGTGTGTCACTTCTATAGATGTGTATGACCTACAAGTAGTTAGGGCATTAATAGATTTTTTCATCACAGGAGAAAGTAATGGTGTGTGGTGGTCTATTATGGCCCTTTGGTACCTAGGAAATTACAAGATCTATTGCATAAGATTAGACTGCTGGTATCACATGGTCACAAGTTTCTTGGCTGGGAGAATTCAGTAATGATCTATGTGGGTCAAAAAGGAAAAGAGAAAAGAATCTGGTGGAGTCCAATATAAGGTTGGGTAAAGATAAAGAGTTTCAAGCAGAAACAGGGCTGAGGAGTTCATGTTAGCTGAATATTACTTATCTGAGAGATTTAGTGGCAATGAACATTGGCTTTGGCAATGATTGTTAGTGTTACAGGAGAGGGAATTACAAACTGTTTTCTTTTTTGTACTCACTGCCCCCCCCCCCCAACTTCAGCTCTCCTCATCTACCTGGGACCCACCTGATGGCTCCCCTACTGAGCCAAATTGGCCCTTTTGTTCCATCATGGGTGCAAGACAGTCATTGCTGGTCTAGGCAGAAAATAGTTCAGGGCATTTGTAGGACAGATCATGAGAAGTGTTATTCTAAGGGTTTGAGGCAGTATGTGGATATTTTTTCAGAGTGCACGTGTTAATTTAAGATACGGCTTTTCTTCAATGGTGGAGTGGTGAGTGAATTTTAAATACAAATTATGACAAGAATATAGGAATAGAGAGCATCTAACACCATCTTGCTCATTATGGGGCAGGGAGGTGGCTAGGCTTAACACCTTAGTGATGTCATACAATGTATGGGTGGACAATCACACATTGCAAAGACCAGGAAGGGTCATGTTGGTGGTGGTGCAAGCACTGCTGAGTCAAGGAGGTAGACATGTATGGGAGCACAAATATCATACCCCAACCAGCCAGCCATTATGAATCTGCAAACCAATTACTGAGAAGAGGTGGAGGTATTGGTTTAAGGTCTCCACAAGACCAGAATCTGATCTGCATCTTAATTTTAGAATTTCACCTTTCAAAAGAAGGAATAGTGTGATAAAGACACCTCAGACAGGAATGAATGAGCTTTAGTGTAGCTTGGAGATGCCTGGATCTCCCTCCTAGAAGGAATGAATGAGCCACTGGTGAGCATAGGAAGGGGAATCATTGGTCACGTCACAGAAGAATAAGGAAAAAAAAGAGTTCTGTAAGCATAGACTGAGGTGGATTAGACAATATATGCTAAAGGAATTTTGGCTGTGATGAAAGAATCCCACAGGAGTATGGAAGGAATGAGTGATAAGAATGAAAGCAGAGTGAGTCTGAATTTATTACATTACAAGAAAAATACATACCAGTATGGCAGAGAAATGTTTTCTGTTTGGGGAAAGAAGGATGATATACTTACTTTTGTTGTAGTGCTATCAGCTCTGAAGGCATAGAGGGATAAAGTCCTAAATACAGTCCAGGTGACCAAAAATAGATTAGTGGCTTAGATGCTTAAGGGAGTTTACAGAGGCAGGCAGATATGCCCATTCTTGAGGGTGGCATTGTTGAATACTACAGTCCCTTGAATGAAGGGCAATGCTGCAAGAGGTGGCCCTGGGGCAGGTGCTTTGTCAGTAGCTAAAATTGCAAGTGCAGAGGAGTGTACCAAAATCAGAGAGGGCATTGTGCCCCCTCTTCATGAAGCTGTTCATCCATCCCCCTACTTAGCAGAGGACTTAGGCCTAAATAAACACAACCTTATTGCCAGGATGCCAGGAATAACACATATCACTGCTGAGGCTACTTTTATCCCCAGTCTGTTTTTACCCTCAGTGGGGAACACCGAGAATGTGGGAGCAAAGTGACAAGGATGATAGTGCAAGGCTTGAAGACTGATAGGCAAAGTGGGACAAAAGGCTGTATATTTGGTGTAGTGCAGGCAAAGAAGGAAGGGGAATTCAGACATTGCTTGATTAATGGAGTCCATGAAGTTGTACAATGAGTTAAGTATATTGTTCATAGTGGGAGATTAAAAATGAAGTTTCCTGAAAATGACTGCATCATGGTCCTAGGATACTGTGATGGTGGCTATGTTTATTTACTTCATTTGTTTGTTCATTTTGTTAAGTGGCTTGGTGGGCTGGTCCAAGAACAGTTATCAGCCACAACCTAGGCCAGTGTGGTGATTATGAAAAGAAAGCTAAGGTAAATGGGAAAATATCTGTGAAGGATGTTAAAAGAGTTTTAGGATTAGTACATATTGGTAATACACTTAGGATGGTTTAAGTTATTTCATCTACAACAAAAATGGCTTCCTGGCAATAGGTTTAGCATTTTGAGTATTTTTTTTGATAGAACAGAATGGTTTAGATGAGATCCATGAAAGGGGTTTTAAAGCTTTTTTTGGATAAAAAGGTGTCAAGAAGGAAGTAGAAAATCAAAATCCCCATAACATTTTTGAACTACAGCTGCATAACTCTGTAAAAGCATTGCGTATAAAAATTAGGGAATGCAATTACAGGAAGAAGTGTGTGGGATTTATTCTGACACAGAAATCAGTCAAGTTTTGTGATAGGTAAAATATCTTATTGAGAGATGTGGGTAAAGGGAGGTGACTGTGTTCTTTAGACATGACCAAAGCCTTTGACTGTACATCAGAGACGCTAGTTTATAACATTCAACGTACATTAAGTCTTGAGGAATGAAACCCATGGTCAGCAATTACTTAGGAAAAATGAGTTCAGTGGGGAAAAAAGAGCTACAGTAAAGTTACAATTAAACCCCGTTTTATTTGGTCTAGGTATGAATAGTGAGTAGGGGATATTCAAATTTCAGCAGTGTTGTAACACAAACAATTTTTAAGGAAGGCTACACCTTCCCATTTGTATTGTCATACGCAGATAATTTGGTTTTGGTATGTAAAGTTGTGTAATTTGTGTGAGCAGTTATAATTTATTTATTATTTATTTATTTTACATTTGTTGACCGGGATAGTCCGACTGGACACATGTCCATTTTCAGTGGAGGCCCGGGGAGAAAAGCTCCACAGAGAAACAAATTACAAGTAAGTTTACAAATACATAAATGAAAAGGAGAAACAGATACTAATTAACATATTTTATGCTTTCCTTGGCTTAGCTATTGTTAGCAACAGAACAGTTAAAATCCAACTCAATAATTCAAATACAACTCAAGAGACAATAATGTTACTATGTTAAGATACAAGTTCTACGACGATTGTAGAGTTCCAAGGGATCATGAAGAAACTGATTACTGTAGAACAAACAAAATAGGATTAATAGTCAGTTAATTTACGAATTATTTGAGGCCAAAAAGAAATAAACCCAAGTTTGTTCAAGTAGGGTAGGATATGTTGTAGATCAAAGAGAAACTAGTCTGGATTTACGCATGAGCATAGCCAATGTCCCTTAAAGAACTGTATAAGATTTTTTTTAAATTGAGAAAGGGAGTTAGTAAGTCTTAGGTTCTTAGGGAGGGAGTTCCAAACCTTTCCTATAGAATTGGCAAAGAGAGCATCACCTCCCATATTGTTGGATTTGATAGTTTGGACCAGTAATCTGTTAGAGGAGCGAAGACTGCTTAGGTTGGAGTAGGGGGTCAGTAGATTATTCAGTGAAGGGGTTTTGTCAGGTTCCTTAATGATTTTAAATGCTTCAGAGAGTTGGTTCAGTTTGAGAAGATTGGGTAGTTCTAACTAGTCAAGTTTCTTTAGGTTAAGGCAGTGATGAGTTCTATAAGGAGCCCCTGTTATAAATCTGGCAAAGTGATTATAAGTCACAGAGAGTTTATTAATATCACATTTGTTGAGGAAAGAGAATAGAGGAGAGGCATACAGTAGTGTGGAGAGGAGATGGGTACGGGCAATAGTTAGTTTGGCATTGAGGGTTAGGAAGTTCTTAATTCTATACAAGGATCCGAGTTTCTTATTTACAGCCTTTATGGTCTGACTGATGTGCAAGTCAAATAATGTGCAGAATAGAAATTAAAGACACTTGTTTTTTAAGGAATAGAGCAAAGTGTTTTGTCTGCAAAAGTGGTGAGGTATAGTGTGATGTTCTGAGACTGTTTATGAGGAACATACAGAAATAGAGAAGTGGTAAGAAGAAGTGGATAGCACTCATTAAAGATATGGGGTCAAGCAGAGGTTATGCAATTCATTAAGAAAGAAATTTGGTAAGAACAGGGATCTTCACCTTCAGTACATAGCCTGCAGGAGGTTGCTTGCCTCATGTGGATTTAGAGACCAGGTTGTTATTAGTTTGTTTCAGCACTTTATGGAATAACAGACATAACCCAATTATAAAGGGAGTGCTGCATATGGAGGAAAAGGGGGTGTTAATGGTACTTCCTGCAGTTTTTTCCTTTGTGTTTTTTGTCTAAAAAAAACACACACAGACACACACACACACACACACACACACACACATATATATATATATATATATATATGTATATATATATATATATATATATATATATATATATATACATGAAAGTTAAAGTGTCTTTAACAAATGCACTGAAAAAATTCTGGTAAGTTATTATGTGGCTGGAGGGAGAAGAAAAACACCTGTCATAACAGAAAAAGCAAACTTGTTGCAGAAATTATTACAGTGGGTATTTAGGACTGAAACTGTACTTCCATAGAACGGGGGTGGTACATTTTCGGTAAGAAATTCCACACCTGTATTTGTAAGAATAAAATACAAGAAGGGGAGGAGGAAAGTACAGTTGTGTCAGTAAACTTACTATAACAATAGATGTTTGAATGATCATTGCTGCAGTATCCTTGATTACATGGGTTATACCCTTCCAAAGATATAACAGCTGGCGAGCTTCCAAAGCTTTAGGGCACTTTTCATGTGACCAGTCAGTCAGTCTGTCAGCTCAAGCTGAGCAGACTAAAAATACAGGAATGAAAGCAAATGCTCCAAATAGCATACACAAGATTTATTTGCCCGCTTTCGTAAAACACTTCATCAGAATAAAATGCAAGAGTAAAACACACATTATATACACCCATTAATTAAATAATTAACTAATCAAGCATCAATAATGACACAATAAAAAATGAATTAACCAAAAAATGATGTGACTTTCTGCTTATCAGTAATGTATAAATTACGATGTTTCAAAAAACATTTTAAATTAATACATTCATTCAACCCTGGCGGTCTGTCTGATTTTAATTTAATTTGCCAGATGGCTTCCCTTTGTTCAAGATAACATTTAAAATCCCCTCCCCTAGGATCAACTGGACATACTTCCAACACTGTAAACAAATTTTTTTTAAAAAATGAACAACTAATTGAATGCTTATACAGAGCATTAGTACAGTCTCTGGACTTAATAGCGTAGATATGTTCCTTGATACGCGTACTAAGTTTTCTGGTAGTCATTCCTACATAAAATGCAGGACATCCAGAACAAAAAGAAATGTAAACAACATTACTGGTGTTACAATTAACTGAACCAGGTACCTCAAGAGTGTAATCAATAGTACAAACAGCTATATAAGGACTGACAGAAATGAATCTACAAATAGTGCACTGATGACAACAGCGCATGCCCTTTTTGTTAGACACAGGACCACTGACTGTATGTTTGTTGTTTTCCAAAATCTTTTTGACATTGTATTCATTACGAAACACAAATTTAGGTTTATCACCTAAAACTTTGTAAATGTCAGAATTACCCTTAATGACCTTCCAATTGTTTTCCAAAATAGACGTAAAATGGAAACTATCACTACTCATCTCAAAGGAACAAATTAAATTAGAACCATCCAAAAAATCAAATTTCTGAGGAATGGGTCCAAACTTGCCACTAGATGAAGTAGCCAGAATTGCAGGAAAATCAGTGAAACGTCTATCATAAACTTCCTTAGCTATTTTCTCTAAAAAATGATGTCATATCCTCTCTTAGAAAACAGCTCAATGATGAAATTAAATTCACTAGTTAAATCACAGTCTCTAGTAGTCATACGGCATGCCCGGATTAGTTGTCCCTTGGGAATGTTCTTGATCATGTGCCTGGGGTGCCCGCTAGAGAAATGCAGATAACTGTTGGTAAAGGTTTCTTTACGATGAATTTTACTTTGAAATTGACAATTAATGGGATCCCACCAAAAGTGAATGTCCAAAAAATTAATGGCTAAGCCAACATCACCTTTGGTGAATTTCAAAAAGCCCGGAAGTGAATTCACTTCAAAGATAAACTTATCAACGGTATCAGGTCCCCCTTCAATAATAAATAGCAAGTCATCAATAAACCTGCAGAAAAATTCTACCTTAAATTTTTGTTGTAATAATGGCATGGCCTCAAGCTCCCACCATGCCATAACTATATTGGCATAAGCCGGTGCAGCTGGGGAGCCCATGGCCACCCCTCTTTTTTGTTTGTAATATTTTTGTCCAAACAAAAAGAAATTGTTATGTAATACTAATTCAATGAACATACAAATGGTGTTAATAGTGGTAGTAGAAAAACATTGTTTTTCACACAAATAACTTCGAACTGCTTCCACCCCATCATCATGGGGGATGCAGGTATAAAGAGACACAACATCAATAGTAAAAATAATATGTTTGTTAACATCAAAAGAAAAAGTATCAGAAAAAATTCGTAATTTACTCAAAAAATGCCAGGAATCTCTAATATAAGATTGCTGATCCGTAAGTAAAGATCCCAACATAGAGTCAATGACCAAGGCAACCCCTTCAGTGATGGAATGGGGGGAAGAAACAATGGGCCTAAAAGGTGGATCAAGAACATTTTTGTGTGTTTTCGGTATTCCAAAAATCACACCAATCTTGGGCTCTGTTACGACACAAAAATTATATAATTCAATAGTAATGTCCCCAGACATGAGACAGTCATATAAATAAAAATGTATCATTCTAAACTGTCGATGTATGAAATGTAAGGAAACATGCTCATATTCTAAAGGGTTATCCAACAATTTCAGCATACAAGTTTGATATTTTTCTTGACTCATAATAACAATGTTAGCCCCCTTGTCACTTTTCATGAACCTAAGTTAATTAGGTAATTGGTTAATTCATTTTTTATTGTGTCATTATTGATGCTTGATTAGTTAATTATTTAATTAATGGGTGTATATAATGTGTGTTTTACTCTTGCATTTTATTCTGATGAAGTGTTTTACGAAAGCGGGCAAATAAATCTTGTGTACGCTATTTGGAGCATTTGCTTTCATTCATTTATTCTACCTCCGTGGCATTATTTATTTATTATTTATTTATTGGGTTTTACTTAGCGTTTTTTTCAGACTAAAAATACAGGTTTGGGTGTCAAGACCTTTAGGATTTTCATGCCAGCACAGAGAGGTAGGTTGAGCCCTGAAAGGATAATGCAAGGAACAACAAAAATAAGTACTCACACCCTGATATAAACAACATTGCAAAAAAAAAAAAAAAAAAAACAAAGGGGTGGAGAGAAGCAGCAGCTACTATAACAGTGATTATTCAAACATCTACTATTATTGTAAGTTTACTTACACAGGTGTACTATATCCATCATATTGATCACTGCAGTAGTCTTAACTATATGGGTAGACTGACTACCCTAGCACACTACATTTGATAGATGGAAGGAGAAGAGTACAGGAGACCCTGGAGGATGGTTGTAGCAAAGCCTGATCTAGACCTAAAAAAAGAAATCAAACTTATTTTGCTTTGTAAAATTATTTACAGAGGACCAAGTCACTACTTCTAGAATAATTCTAGAATCCAACCCTTTCTAAAATAGATGAAGCCAAGGCCCTGTTAGACCTTGACCCTGCCCCATATAGTTTTGTTGTGGTGAGCACAACAAAAGGCAATAGCTGTAGACAAACATTTGGAAATAATCTGCTTTAACACAGGTTGTCCTTTCTTCATACCTTCACAAGAAATGAACAATTTTTCCAAAGATCTAAAAGATTTAGTTCTGTCATGATAGTACCTGAGTTGTCTGTGGACATCCAAGGTATGGAGTATCCTTACCCCCATTTCTAGGCTTAAAAGAAGGATTAGGCATAAAAGGATTAGTTATCAAATAAACCCTGTCCTTGTGGAATATAGGCTAGGGTTGACTCACCATAAGAGTTTGCAACTCAGAAGCCCATCTTACAGAGGTCAGAGCAATCAGTAAACTGTTTTCCTCATTAAGAACCTCAAGCCAGCCAGATTAGCTGGTTCAAATTGAGCAAGTGTTAGCTTCCCTAACACAAAATTAAGATCTCATGGGGGACACTGGTTTTCTATAGGAGGACTCTTATGCAAAACCCCTTTCAAAAACATTTTGACATTAGAATGCATTGAAAGAGGAAGATTCATGGGCAGACATGCTGAAATAGTCACTAAATGAACCATAATGGAGGAGTACGAAAGGCCATAGTACAGTAACTCACAAAAATATTGTAAAAATAGAATAAGTAGCCCTAAATGGGTGTTGGTTATTTTGTTGGCATCAACTAGAAAACTTTTTCATTTGCTAATACATGATTTTCTAGCACCAGGCTTTCTTGTCTCCATTAGTACCTGTTGCACATCCTCAGTAAACAGGTACCTAAAGGGAACTATGATCCTATCATCCAAGTAGTCTACTGAAGTTGGTTGGGATCGGGGTGTATCAAACACCCCAGATCTTATGTGAGCAGATTTAATCTGTGAGGGAGCTTGTGGTAACTGCCCCTGGCCATTTTCAAAAGAATGGAAAACTACTTGAGGAACTCCCCACAGATGGATCAAATCTTCATGAGGTTCTGGCATTTTCTTGCTCAGCTTGTCTGCCGCACAGTTTTGCTCTGATGGAATGTAGGGTGCCTGCAGAGTGAGACTATGCTGGGAAGCTATAGCCCAAGCTAACATGGCTAGCTTGAAAAAGGAGTACAACCTGGTTACCCTTGCTTGTTGATGTACAACATGACTGTGATATTATCAGTAACAAGTTGAGGAGGTCCTAGGGGCCAAAGACGATTCATGGAGATGAGTCCTTTGATCAGGGAAAGCATCTCTTTATGTGTTTGCATCTGTCCTTGGTGTCCCACACACCTTGCACTTTATCCCTCCTAAAACCACTCCCCCAAACAATGTCCAAGGCATGTGTGGTGACTGACTGCTTTGGAACAAGGAGGAAGAAGGGAAGACCTATATTTAAGGGTATTTGCTGTCACCACCAAGTGATTTCTCTTCCAACAAACCCAGCACTGGGATTTGAAAAGACAAAGGATGTTGGTGCTGGGACCAAAAAAGATTTCAGATACCACTGTATCTTTCTCATATGGAGTCTTGCCAGTGGTATCATGAGAATCATCGATGCCATGAGACCCAGAATCCTGAGGCATTCGCTCACACTGGCCAAAGTTTGTATGGAAAACCATAGAAGTAGATCTAGCTATAGCTCTATTTTCCTGTGGAAGAAAAGCCTACACCTAGGGAACACAATATTGTGTGAAGGACTCAAAAAAGACTTTTGAATGTTCCCTTGGAATCCCAGCCTGTGTAAGATATCTCTCATCCAAGTGAAAGATTTCTGACACTTTGAAAAAGACTCTGTAAAGAAAAGCAAGTCATCCAAATATGGAAAAATATGGACATCCTGTAGCTTGCCATGAGCTATAACTGGAGCTAGACAATTTGTGAACACTCTTGAAGCAGTAAATAGTCCAGAGTATAAGGCACAGAACTGATAATGTGATCCAGTCACACAAAACCTTAAGAAATATCTGGTCTGAATGAATAAGAATGTAATGTTAAGCATCGTTTAAATCTGAGTAGGACAAGGCTGAATGAAAAATAGATCTAAGGAAACTTGAATGAGGAAGACGAGGTAACAGGTTGTGAAGTGACATCATTTTGAATTTGGGCACTATTGCTAAAAGGTTTAGGAAAAAAAGATCAGAACAGATCTCCAAGCATTTTCTTTCTTTGGCACTAAAAATCTTTCCCTACCTGGGAAGGAGGAGCTGGTTCTATCACTCCCTGGGATAGCATGTGATGAAGGACAGGTGGAAATAAAAGAATTTGCTCTTATAGGTGAGGGATTTCCTCCGACTGCCATCTGTTACCTTGATGAATGATATCCAGAACCCATTTGTCTAAAACTATCTGTTGCCCAAGAGAAAAATGGAGATTCGGACTTTCTGGAAGGGAAATGGAACTGCCAGGAAGGGTTATGTTAAATAGTCATTCTGACTTGTTGGACAGTATTTGGTTTTGGGAGGTTACAGAATTCGTTTTGGAACCCCCTTGCCATTTCTTCTTAAGTCTCTGTTTACCTGCATTTTGTTGAGATTGTTTATTTATTTATTTATTTATTTATGTATTTATTTATTTATTTATTTCCAAAACTGGATAAAGAGTTAGAGAATGTCTTAGAAACTTGTGTCACACTTTTTGATCCCTCTGTAACAGATGGTCCAAAAACTAAATCTCTATCCAAAGAACTATTTATAATCTTTATTTTTAATATCATCTGGAAGGCTCTGAGAGCTCAGCCAGGCAAACCTCCTCAAAACATTACCAGTGGCCATTGCACTGGAAAAAGTATCAACTGAGTCATAAATGCGCTGCAAATAATGAGTAGTGACTTGTACAGTAGAAGAAACTAAATTATTTAAAGCAGATTTTTCTTCACAAGAAGAAACTGCAGATAAAATGTTAATCATACTTTCACAATTAGTTAAGAACAAAAACTAACATATGAGCCTGACAATTTAAAATTCTGAAAATTAAAGTTGCAGAAGCATACACTTTTTTCCAGTACTTATCAATAATCTTCCTGTCCTTATCAGAAAGAATAGAATTGAAATTAACTAAATATTCAGCAGCAGTATGATTAACTAAAGCTATAGTTCCTGGGTCAGGTCTGGGAAAGTGTACAAAAACTTAAAAGACTAAGGAACTTTATACACTCTAACTACCTTTTTAGAGGCAGTTGGCTGACTACCAGGTAAACTGTAGATAGTAACACATACATTCTTCAAAGCTAACAGAACTGGAGGAATGTGTAAATGTTCTTTCTGTGACAGCTCTTGGTATTTTCTTTGAGAATGAGAAACCTCAGTGTTCCCTCACTGGATAAACTGACACATTCTGGAAATAGTCTAAGAGAAAGAGAAATCCCCACAGGGATAATCAGAAACCTAGCTCTCCTCTGAGTCTGAATCAGAATCTTGAAGCTCTTGAAGAAAAGCAGGATCCCACTATATTTTAACAAAAACTACTTTATAAAACGGATCAATCATTTGAATTAAATATTGAGCCAGACCCAGCAAACTACTTCTGTCCAAGGAAATTTGAGGAGCACTAGATACATGTTCAGTTTTCTGTTTCTTTTTACAGGAGCAATTGGGCCAACAGTGTTATTAATGGCATCAGCAGCTTCCCCAGGGATGGGCACAACATTCTGACAAAAGAGGGAAGCCTTCCCAGTTTCCAATCCCATGACTGATAAGAGTGGCTCTCCCTTGCCCACTGAGGGGACTCCAACAGCTAGCCCCCAGTCCATAGTGGTTGTAGGTGCTACTCCAGAGGGATCGAGGTTAAAAAATGAATGGTATAAGGTACAACTAATGGCCACAGCAGAGTCACCCACCTGCAGTTAAGGCAATTTGCTAGCCTGCTGTGGTGGCAAAGACAGTTTGCTTAATTTTCTCTTTTTGTGGCTAGAAGAAGGACCAACTATGCGACCGACTATTTGTTCCCTGGCCAAGTCAAAAACAGTGCTTCTTTCCCAGGGAAAACAAGTAGCAACGGTTGGTAATATATTTAAAGTCTTTAAAAGTCACTTTTTCATATAAAACACAATAAAACACTTTAAAACACTATATCATCCCCAAGAAAGTAAAATAAACAAAATTTCTCCACAGAAACAAATGGCTTTCAAATACTTCAGACAACTTTTAAACCAACAGGAAAAAAGAGACCTCTCATTTAGAAGTACAGTACAGTGTCATGACAGTTTATTAAAACACAAACTCCTAACTTTAAGGTAACTTTCCTGAAAAGGAAACTGTTATAAAACAAACATGTTTTTTTAAAAAATGGAAGGGATTTTTCCCCAAAAGGGAAATAATCTGCCAGACAAAGGAATGGCACAGGCTGCCCATTGATCCTTGAAAGCTTCAGAAGAGTGTACTGTTTGTGGCAGAAAAGCTCAAAAGGCCTTGGCTCCAAACTTGTCTTTTTAATCATCTTAGCCCAAGCTGACTCATGATTTTGGTGTGCAGAAGGTGCCCTTAAACTTTGGAAGCTAACCAGCTGTTATATCCTTGGCAGGATATAACCCATAAAGCTAAAGCTACTGCAGCAGTGATCAATATGATGAACATAACTGGTATAATTTTCTTTGAATGTTGTCCATGTTCAGCTACCTGTAAAGAGTCAGACATTCTATAACATATTTGCTAAATACCAATATTTAGTCTTAGGGTGTGGATGGGAGGAATCTTTGATAAATGTGTTTTTTTTTTTTTTTCTGTTGTCAGATCAGTAGGGGTATTGAGGATTTCTAAAGACCAAATAGTGCCTGGTACAACTCAATGTGGGTTTCAGAGCTTAAAAGAAGATGTGTTTTTTTTTTCATTATAAATACCTTAATTAAATTATTAAATTATCACTTAAGACACAGGCACGCATGCATCGATATACAGAAATTTTAATTTAGTCCAACATAACATAAATTACAAAACTGTCTGCCTTCCCTTAAACCTCATCCCTCCATACCTCTAAATTGTCCAGATTTTCACAGAATGTCCAGATTTTTGTCTCATGTTTTTGGTCTTTTCCTCATAAAATTTGTAGGTTTTTGACAACTCTTTCAGGACTGAAATCACTAAGTAATGACACCTCTGAGTTTCAGACTTCATGTCCTTCAGAAGATGCATGCTATTGCAAAACCTGCTATTCTATCAGATTTTTAAGTTTGTAAGAGCAATATATAAAATTTGTCCCTGATTTTTGGTCTTTGTCCCCCTATTATTTTGGCTTTGCATGCACTCCTCCTGCTGAACATTCCCACAAATTCCATTTATTGCTATGTAATTTGCTCCATCTCTTTTCCAAAGTTCCCATTTCCAGTTCTTTTATCTAATTTACAATATTCAATACTTCAAATACAGCTGGTTTAGATTTTGATTTCCGAGTCTTTTTTTTTTGGTAATCAGTAGAACCAAACTTATTAAGGCCTTACTATATCTAGGGAATTCAGAGCTTGTTTCCCAGATGAAAATAATAAATTTCCTTAGTTACAGCTATTTGTTCCCCCAAAATTTCTGGCAGAGTATTCTGCAGGGAATTTTTAAAATCTGCCAGCTTATTATACTCCCCAAACATATCTCTAGTTACCTCTTTCTTCTCAGCACACCTCCAGCATTTGTTACCTGCCTGAAGATCGCTTCTTTGAAGTCTGCTTGGGTATACAAACACCTATACTAACACTTTCAAGCAAAAATCCCAAACCTTTTGGACTTTACAGCATAATTGGAATCCATGCAAATATCCTCTCATTGTTCCATTTTAAACTGCTTTTCCTCTCTCTTTTCCAGTCTTTTCTACACTCCTCTGATTGATTCTTATAGTTATCATGAAATATTTTATATGCCCAACTAAAAAAATGCTAACACAGCGGGTATTTCACTTAGGATTCCCCTATCCCTTTCTCTTTGCCTATACTCTGATATCAATCTCTGGTAGGGAAGGCAGTCTCTAACCTGAAGTCCAAACATTTTCTTGGCCTTATTCATCTTTGTTACCTTTCCTGCTCTAGTTATTTGCTCCTGGTACCTTAATTCTTTTGCTATTCCAGCTCCCGCTTGCCTATTTTCTGTACCCCTACTTGTAGTCATCCCTACTGGGAAAACTTCCTTAAACCATCCCCTTGTCGGCTTAGTTCTTAGAATACTTTCTGCAACTTTATGAAAATAATATTCCCGTATGGCTGTTGTTATTCTCCTTAAATATATGCATCCAAAAGTCCACTCTCTCCTTTTGTCTTGAACAAACCTCCCCACTTGCCTCATCATCATCCCTTTCCACTTTGAATTACAACCTTTTGCGTGTGTTATATATACAAGCCTTAACTGTACAGCTCTAAGATATCCTTTCAAAGCAATTAATCCTAAACCATCTTGTTCTGTTGGGAGAATCAACTTATCCCACTTCATTTTTGTTCTCCTCCCCTCCCAGATAAATTATTGTCCATAACATCTCTGCTCAATAAAAATATGCCTGACCTGTATATAAAAGTAAAGGGACTAAAAAGATTTTCACTGTTTGTATCTTACTATCCATATCCATAAAGAAGAATATCCGGTTTCTTAGTTTTTGTATTATATTTTGTTTGATCTCTTCCCACATAGCCTTAGCTGTCATAACAGATTTTTTTTTTAAATCCATACTCCTAAGTACTTCATCTTATCTTGTCCACATAAATATGGGTATTGCTGAACCAGTTTGCATGTAGGTACATCATTTATGGCTATAGCCTTTGTTTTAACTTCATCAATTTTACATACTGAAAAGATTTGAAACTGTCTCATAATGTTCCACAACATTGAAATGTCCTTTTCTCAGTTTATCAAATACAAAATAATATCTGCAAATAAAGCCACCTTTTTTGACTACCAATACTAATTACATCCCTGAATTTCTGAGTCCCTTATTTTCTTTGCCAGTTGCTCAAAACATAAAGCAAATAACAAAGGGGAAAGATGACACCCCTGCCCGTATCCTCTTTTCAAGCACAACTTATCATAGGGGAACCCTCCCACTTAAATTCTTGCCTACAATTCTTCATATATCCTCCTAATTAACATTAGTGTATCAGGGAATGCAAAGGCTTCCATTGCCCTACTCATAAATTCCCAGTTTACTCTGTTGAATGCTTTGTTTGTATCAATAACTCCCCAACAGCAGTGGTATTTTCTTACATTCTGCTTCTATCTGGATCATCATTGCTCTACTAATGTTGTCAAATATTTGCCTCTCCTCCACAAACTTACACTGATCCAAAACATGTATTTTCATATGATTTGTATGAGGCAGATTGGGCACAGTATGAATCAAATATATGAGTTGTATGTTATGTTCTATGAATGATTTAGGTGGGTACTAAAGTTCTATATAAAGAATAACTGAATAGTATTAATCCAACAAATTAAATTGTGTTATATGTAAAATGAGAATTCGGGGGGGGGGGGTTAGGATTCTTTCTTTCTTTTTATGTTAAGTGAAATGCCTTTTTTTTGCTTATTTATAACATGGTATTAATACTGGTCAGCTGCGGTGGTGCAGTGGTTAGCACTGTCGCCTCACAGCAAGAGGTTCTCTGGTTCAATTCTTGGCTGAAGCACCTTCTGTGTGTCCTTCCTGTGGTTGAATGAGTTTTAAAGACATGTAGTAGATGGGTGTGTGTGTGTGTGTGCCGTCTGAGGCTGTCAACTCGACACCGTAAAAATTCCACTGCCAATCAATCTGTGGACTGGTGATCCACTGTGGTGACCACTAATGGGGGAGAAGTCAAAAGACAGTTTATTGATATATATAAATATATATATATATATATATATATATATATATATATATATATATATATATATATATATATATATAAATATATATATATATATATATATATATATATATATATATATACTGTATGCTTTATATTCTTTGATAAAATTACCATACTCTTTTCAGTATGCAGCATGGTATCTTTAACATCTACCATCAGCTCAGGCAGAATGGACCTCAATTTAATGTCTCATCCATACCTCTCAAATGTCCAGATTTTCACAGAATATCTAGAATTTTGCCTCGTATTTTTGGTCTGTTCCTTATAAAATTGGTAGTTTTCTGGCAAATCATTGAAAATCAAAGTCACTAAATAATTTTCGTATACCTTAGTTTCAGATTGCATAGCCTTTGGAAAATGCATGCTGCTGCAAAACATGTTTTTCTGACAACTTTCTAAGTTTATAAGAGCAATATTTAAAACTTCTCCCCTGAATTTGGACCTCTGTCCACCAATTTATTTTAGTTTTTTTTCCAGATGTCTTGCATTTAGATGTTGAGAGTTATGATGTCATCTGAGAGATGGCACCTCAGGGGTTCAGCAATTCTCCTAATATGGCACTACAGTATCATTACTGAAAGATGAATCTAGGCACCTGATATGGGGATAGAAGCCATAGCCTTCTGATCCTACTTGAATCAAAGCCAAGTCTGCATCCTACTCAACTACTAATAATGTAAGCATATTACTCTGTCATTGGGAGTACCAAAAGAGAAAGTCTTAAGCGTCCATCTTTTCTCTTTGTTTGTGAATAACATGGAATCAGTTCACAGGCAGCATACTGGCATAGCAGTTAGAAATGCTGCCACACAATGCTTCTTTCTCTGGTTCAATTCTCAGTACAAGTGCCCTCTGTGTTGAGTCTGCACAGCTACCAATATGACTTAAATGACAATTCGACCATGACCCAATCTGACAAATTTAACCCAATGTAAACTCATCCTATAAATAAATAAATAAAAGTAAATGTTAACCCCCCCCCTACAGACATATACACACACACACACACACACACACACACACACACACACACACACACACACACACACACACACACACACACACAAACACACACACACATACACATGGGGCAAGCACTCTATCCCCAGAACTTGAATTTACCAATGTCAGAGTCGCGCACACAGAGAAAAGGGGATATCCCTAAAACAAAGGAATAATCACTAGCATTACTTAGAAACTGTATCAATAGTGATTTACTACTGAAAACACTGATTAAGCTCAGCACTAGGAAGTTGAACTTGGCTGGTTGAGTCCTCATCCAGTAAGTACTCAACGACATGTAGGAAAGCCACGTTCATATCCTCCCTGTGTCCTTGTGTGGTTTTGCAGGATGCTTCAGTTTCCTCCCACATTCCAAAGATGTGACATAGGTGAACTGGTGTTCCAACAAATTGCTTGTAGTTACGCATGTCCTAAATGATTGAATGATTGTAGTTGCGCATGTCCTAAATGATTGAATGATTGTTTGCATTCTGTGATGGGCTGCCATTCTTTTCAATATTCATTTTTCTGCCTTTTGCCTCTTAGTGCCAGGATAGATTCTGGATCCTCTATGAGCCAAAACTGGATTATGGAGGTAATCGGAGAATAAATATTTCATAAATTAGCTACCTAATGTCAGTATATAATGATTACATCCTTCTTTCTTTAACCTGACTAGTTACTTAAAGTTCAACAGATGGAACACTCTTTTACCTTGGTCTTTCCTGATTACATGATTCAGACATTCATCTCACTCTCAGTAAATCAACACGCATGCTCTTTTCCCCTACATAGCCATAACTGTGACAGACATACATTGCTGATCATTACTACCTTCAACAGCAGTAAGAATGAAATAGTAGACAAAATAAAATACTTTGGGCTTTCTTTTTTTACATCCTGTGGCTGACCATCAACTGCCACCAGCTCCTTTCATTGATCAAATAATCTACCAAATCCACCTTAGCCTCCTGCAGGTTAACCTGTTCCAGGGCAAGTGTGATGATCAAGGATACTGGTGCAACATCAGACTGCTGCCAGGGAGTATGCTCTAACCCCACCTGCCTGATGCAGCCTTGCAAGCTCCGTAATAGATGCTTTTAAGGGTTGTATACACACTTCCGTGCATGCACAAACTCCTAACCAAGTTGTATACCACTTGCAGCACATAGTGCGTCAGGTTCATAATGCTGCTATTGCAATGAGTCTAGGCAGCATCTCTCCCACCAAGATAAGCAAACATCATCAAACACTCGCTTTCTCCTTCCTCCATCTGGTCCCTCCAGCACCTGTACCACTAGTCAAACATGAGTAATCTGGGTCACAGTATGGGTTTATCCTTTTGTGCCACAAGACTGATACTTAGGGCTTATTTCATACAAAACTTAAAACTAGATCATTCCTTTCAGGCAGCCATAATGAAAACCAACCAAGCTGCCTGTTATTCTCTATAAAGCCATTTACGCATACTTAAAAACTATATCTGGTCTACTCGGTAATCTATCTTAAACTGCTGAATCACAAAGCCTTGCTTTCAAATTTGTCTCAATGCTCCATCAATAAATTAGAAGCTTCTTAACATAAAATATCTGTGTTAACCATTACTGTACTCCCCTCAGAACAATAAAATCACCAAGCTTAACTTCTAGAATAATATATTCTCAGCTGTATGTCATCCATAAACATATTTACCAAAACTGCTTTCGATCACGAAAATCTAAGTCGCAAAAAGAAACAGTGTTTTGTGTCACTGGACTGTAGTTCTGTCTACTTGCAAGTTCTTAAACCAAAAACTGAAGTCGGAGAGGCTACATATTCCTCATGTATGTTAAAAATGTGGAAATTGCTCTCCTCAGCAATACAACATTATAATGCACTCTTGCATTTTAGAAAAGTAACCTAGATCTAGTTCTTAGAAGAAATAGCCCACACATGTGACTCTTCTCAGTTCCATGGCTCTTCCTTCCCTTTTCTATTATAGGTTCATAGATTATAGGTTCATAGATTAGTACTAGGCTAATTGCCCTTGTGGGCCATGTTAAGCCTAGCCAATTATCCCATGTGAGAATCAAACCCTGCACCTTGTGTCTGCAAGGTAAATACCTTAAGCATTATGCCAACCTCCTCTTGCACTGATAACTAAAATATCCTCTACATCTACCATCTTCATCTTACTCTAGCATAAAAATTCCCTTTTTCACCTTCCTTTACTCCTTAAAGTACTATAAGCAAAATCAACTTTATTAAATACTTGTATTACCTGGTAGCCACTTGGCAACATAAGCATTGGCTCTAGGGGATTTGGTCACATTGACTAATGTTATTGTGACACCTCAACCCCATGTAAAAATGGGAAAGGTACTGATGACAATGACGACCTGTTTGGTGTTTCAAGTCTCAGCTGAATGGGTTTTAGTGAGTCTGTCTTCAACAGAACAGCCAATGTCTAACAAGTTTGCTTTAACATGGGGGGCTTTTCCCCAGAGGGGGCTGCATACCTATTTATAGAGAAGGCTGCATACCTCTGCTACTATTATATGCAATGCTGAAGCCATCTTTTATGCAGGGGAATAAAGCCCTGCTTATAAACCAGATAACTTGAATTTGAGTAGCAGCCCATGTGCTGGACGGGTCTGGCAAAATAAAAATATGGGAAATGAGCAGCTTATGTCTCTCTTATCCTGGGAGAGGGAGGGTAGCTTCTCTGTGTCAACAGTCACTATGCAAGTGGAGGCTTGCACAATAACAAGGACCATTAGTGGGAAGATGCAAGTCTGGAGCTCCCAAGCCAGTGATAATAGACATTGGTATGCATGTGTGGGAGGCTGCATGCATCTTTAGAGGCAAAGGAGGTCCTTATGGTGATGCAGGTGCTCACATCAGCAACTGGGGTGATGGCCATAATAGAAATGCCCCCATAGCTGATGATTTGTTTTATGGAGGGCTACAAGGAATGCTGAGTAGTTCCCAGGCCTTGGCATAATTAGGATACATCCCAAAAAACAGATGGCCTGTTCTGGTGGGGGTAAAGTAAGACCCTCAGTATGTTGGGACAATAATGTGCTCCCATGGGAGCCAGATGGAAGAAAGAGAATTTATAGTGTCACAAACTGCACCACAAATGTCTAGATAACAGCTCCGTTCAAAAAAGCCACCAACTCGTTGGAATACACACGGCAAAACAACGCTTTAATAAAAAATAGTAAAAATATATAAAACGTGAGTGCTTTCACAGAGTCCTCTCTGCTTCCTCAGACATACTACAGTAACTGCTGCTCTTGTTTAAATAATGATACATCTGTGTCAAATCCAATCAGTTGACAGTATCATGAAATAAAAATTAAAAAGACATGCACTATATAAACAATCAAATCATAAAAATAGTGGACTAAAAATGTATGTTAAAACTGTAAAAGCTTGCTCTATAAAATTAGATAGTGTTAAAACTGTAAAATATATGTATAGATGTTAAAAGATGTGACTGAACATAATAATCAATGTTTCAAAGCCCTGTTCCTAAGAAAAGGTTTCAGTGAAACCTTACTATTTAGTCCAGGTGGTCTGTCAGCCTGAAATCTAATTATCCATTCTTGTTCTGAGGCTTTGGTCTTATTGTTCATGTTCCCACCTTTTATTTTCTTGTATAATGTGTAACACTAGAAATTTGAAGGTGTCTGTGGTTCCCTCCTTTATAACATGCATCACTAATGCACTTGTCTCTTTTTTATTTTTAATGTCCCTTACATGTTCTAGGACTCTATCTTTGAGCAACCGATTAGTTTTGCCTACATGGGAGGCTGGGCATTTTGTACAGAGACCAAAATAGACAACATTCTTACTATGACAGTCTGTATAAAAGCGTGTATCAATGCTGAACTTTCTAGTCGGGTGTGTATACTGCCCCCCACCAAATATGAAGGAGCAGGCTGTACACCTTCTACACGGAAAGGTACCTAGCCTATCAGATCTTGCATAGTGGTCTCCATCTAACGTCTTGTGGCACAACTGTTTTTTTAATGACATGTTGTTTTTAAAGGTAAAAGATGGTGTAGCCCCTGTAACACCTTCTAGTTCATCCACATTTAACAATATGCCACGATTATTTTTAATTATATCACAGACTGTACTGATATTACTTGCAAATGTTAATGGAATATGTAATACATCATTCTCTAGGTTCCTGGTTACTATGGTACTGGTAGCATAGTTACTTTGGTTATCCTGACTGATTCTCGTCCTGTCATAATAGGGCTTGTACCTCTCTCTTCTCTCATTCCAAGCCACTTTAATTTGTTTGTCTATATCTCTGGCTTTATATCCCCTTTCAATAAATTCATGTTTTAACAGGGTAAGTGCCTGAGACAAACTATCATCATCATTATATAGCCTCATGCATCTAACTATCTGTCCTTTGATCACATTGGTTTTAGTGTAGTTAGGATGCATACTACTACTATGTAGGACATTGTTCTTTCTAATGGGTTTCCTATACATGGAGGTTTGGACATAACTGAGTGTGTCTCTTGTAACCTTTACATTTAAAAACTCTGTTTCTCTATTTGAGTATTTGTAGGGAGTAATGGTATTCATGAAATTTAAAAATTGCTGCAAATTATCTTCGTTATCATGCCACAACAAAAAAATATCGTCCACAAAACGCTTGTACCATATAATAGACTTAGCAAACACGTTGCCTGTCAAAATATTCTCAGTTTCCCATTGTACAAGTGCTAGGTTGGCATAGCTATTGGCACAGGCAGTGTCCATAGCCATGCCAACCTTCTGTATATAAAACTTGTCACCAAATACAAAGGTAGCACAGGCAGTGCCCATTAGCCAGGCCAACCTTCTGTATATAAAACTTTCACTAAATACAAAGGTAGCACAGACAGTGCCCATAGCCACTCCAACCTTCTGTATATAAAACGTGTCACCAAATATAAAGGTAGCACAGGCAGTGACCATAGCCACACCAACCTTCTGTATATAAAACTTGTCACCAAATACAAAGATAGCACAGGCAGTGCCCATAGCCACGCCAACCTTCTGTATATAAAACTTGTCGCCAAATACAAAGGTATTATTTTCTAGGATGATCTGAAGTAGGGTACACGAGTCGAATTTTGGTATTTTCTATCCCTTTTCTATTGAGTAGTTCCCTTACATTGTCTATACCCCAAGAATGGGGAATAACTGTAAAAAGGGACTCTATGTCGAGAGTAACAAGCCAACATTGTTCATCTATTCCCTCCAAATGTACACTTAGGTCTCTCAAAAAATCTTTAGTGTCCAATAAGACAGTAGTACATTCCTTAAGTATAGGATGCAGGTTTTTCTCAACATATATCGACAGTGGTTCTGTCACCCACCCCCGACAAGATACTATAGGTCGCATAAGTGTACTTTCCATGTTTTTATGGACTTTTGGTAGGCCATACATAATTGGAGTCACTGGGTACTCTATATTGAAGTATTCAAAAAGTGGCTCAGAAATCATGCCTGTTATTAACATATCAAACAAAAAGACAGTCAGGATAACCAAAGTAACTATGCTACCAGTACCACAGTAACCAGGAACCTAGAGAATGATGTATTACGTATTCCATTAACATTTTCAAGTAATATCAGTACAGTCTGTGATATAATTAAAAATAATTGGGGCATATTGTTAAATGTGGATGAACTAGAAGGTGTTATAGGGGCTACGCCATCTTTTACCTTTAAAAACAACATGTCATTAAAAAGACAGTTGTGCTACAAGAAGTTAGATGGAGACCACTATGCAAGGTCTGATAGGCTAAGTACCCTTCAGTGTAGAAGGTGTACAGCCTGCCCCTTCATATTTGGAGGGGGGCAGTATACACACCCGACTAGAAAGTTCAGCATTGATACACGCTTTTATACAGACTGTCATAGTAAGAATGTTGTATATTTTGGTCTCTGTACAAAATGCTCAGTCTACCATGTAGGCAAAACTAATCGGTTGCTCAAAGATAGAGCCCTAGAACATGTAAGGGACATTAAAAATAAAAAAGAGACAAGTGCATTAACGATGCATGTTATAAAGGAGGGAACCACAGACACCTTCAAATTTCTAATGTTACAAATTATACAAGAAAATAAAAGAGGTGGGAACATGAACAATAAGACCGAAGCCTGAGAACAAGAATGGATAATTAGATTTAAGGCTGACAGACCACCTGGACTAAATAGTAAGGTTTCACTGAAACCTTTTCTCAGGAACAGGGCTTTGAAACATTGATTATTATGTTCAGTGACATCTTTTAACATCTATACATATATTTTACAGTTTTAACACTAACTTTATAGAGCAAGCTTTTACAGTTTTTTACATACATTTTTAGTCCACTATTTTTATGATTTGATTGTTTATATATGGTATGTCTTTTTAATTTTTATTTCAAGATACTGTCAACTGATTGGATTTGACACAGATGTATCATTATTTAAACAAGAGCAGCAGTTACTGTAGTATGTCTGAGGAAGCAGAGAGGACTCTGTGAAAGCGCTCACGTTTTATATGTTTTTACTATTTTTTATTAAAGTGTTGTTTTGCCGTGTGTATTCCAACGAGTTGGTGGCTTTTTTGGAACATTATACTTTTATCGTTGGTTACTTTATCCAGATTCAGGGGATTTGTGTTTTATAACAGCTCCATTCAGTTGGTTCTTGTTTGGGTGTAGGTAGTGCCCCTTGATTCCACGAACAAATGGACTTAAGGCCTACTTAAGGAGAGCTTGATGGTCAAAAGATACTGAGGGGAAAATGCACTTACATGCTGGTGTCACTGCACCATGGGAGTCATGAAAAAATCTCCATTGCAGTAATTCATTTGGATGAGTCTATTTCTGACAAATAGCCTAAAATGCAGGTTTATTCAGCTGGCTATTAGATAACTAAGAAGCTCCTTGAAAATTGTCATATTCTACCTCTATTGTCTTCCACTAATGTTGTTTGGTTTGCACACATGTTCTGATCTACTGCATTGATTAACTGTTATTTGTTCCTAAGTATTCTATTTCTAGCCTTGATGCCTGGTTCTTACTGCATATAAACTGCTGCAAATACTTCTAAATCAGCTCATAATACACTTGCATTTTAAAATGCAAGCACCTTAATTATTTTTGTGTATATTCTAACAACAAAAATTCTATGTATTATGATCTCATGACCTCCATTGCAAATAAATTATGTCCAGTTAGACATTCCCAATAAACAATGTTGTTCGTCTTTCAGCCTTTTCCCGGTAAGGGATCGCCACAGCAGAACTCCGGTCCGCTAATGATTGGCAGTAGATTTTTATGAAATGCCGAGGTGCCAGCTCGACGCCCAACCTTCAACAAAGGCATGCCCATTAACGCACACATGTTTTTCGAACGCTACCCAACCGTGGGGAGGACATGCAGACTCCACACATAAGGCACTCCCAAGCCACGCCGAGAATCGAATGGGAGAGCCTCTTGCTGTGAGGTAACAATGCTACTGCCGTACCACCGTGGCTATTCCCAATAAACAATAAATAAACAAATAAACAAACAAGCAAACAAACAACTGCAATTAAATAAATAATCTGTGAAAGTCTCATCTTACACTGCTGAGAAAAACTGGCATAGTGCCAGTGTCCTTGTGTCATTCAAATTAATAAGATCCAGTGGTGATGAAAAAACTGCAATCTACCATAGCTGTTGCTAATATTACCACTAACAAATTATATTTTTAGACATCAGACATAAATTAGAACCACAGTAATGCCACTAGCAGACAAAACACTACAGAATGCTGGGTAAAACCTTGATGAGATAAGGCTCAAGTGGTAATTACATTATCAGAATCCTTGTTGCAGCACTGACAAATAGCATGCAAGAAACCACTGCTGCACCCACAAAAGCAAATTTCATTTGCAGACTGCTTCAAAGGAGATAGCAACTAAATATTTCAGTTTGCATTCAGAGCAAGTTTTACTACTGCTGAGGCAACAGCATATTACAAAAGAACATGTCATTATAGAAAGAACATTGATAAAATCATTCATCATAAATGTGTTTGCCACCGTGAATGCAGGTTAATAACATGTCTAAATAATGACTCCAGTCTAAGTTCATATTCCAGTGCTAAGCAAACTCAGTTTTGCTGGTCCTGATGTGGCTGAACAAATCAGAACAAATACTGTTGTTATACACGTCACTATCATTAATGGGGGAAATGCAATGTATCATATCTTAGGAGAGAAAAATATTTCATAAAAATTGACAGGGAGACTTTCTAAGTGCACATTCAAGTAAAGCTAAGAAAGGACTGACTTACTGGTTGAACTGACCGGAAGACTTGATGCTTGAATATTTCATTATTTATTCTACTTAAATTATTTCCTATATCATTAGCACCCACACTAAACACTGGAGAGTGGACTCAAGTTTAATAGTCAGAGCAACAATAAAGCAATAAATTACTTCAAGTTTACTACGCTAAGAAATTAAATTGCCTTATTCTCATTTGTCATTCAAAAATGAAAATTATAGTTGTAGTTATGCTTCTAAGAAACCTGACCCATGAAAACAGATACAAACTGAAGGTGGTGCTGTGAAGTTTATACTTCAAAGATGAAAGGAAGACTATACATGAAAACACCTTGCTAATGTATTGCTGTAACAATGCTTATGGTAATTGTGGTTTCTATGTTTTGCAGTGACAAAAAAAAAAAAAAACAGGAAGCAAGGAAGTGGCTTCAAGACCTACTGCTGATGAGTGAAGGTTATTAGCTCTAAGTAAATGTGTTTTATTTACGTAGTTTTCACTAGTGAAATTTAAATTAAATGATGAGAACCATTTGTGCATGTGCATAATTCTACAGTATACTCAAGAAAGTAAACAGATGGTATCAGAAGCTGCCTGTAGTAAATGCATTAAAAACAATGAAGAATGGTTAGGAACATTAGCTGCAGCCATTGTGTTTTTCCTTTTCAACTGAAATTTCATGACAGTTGATGCATGAAGAATGTGAGTATCTGACTACATAAGGGTGTTAAAAAAATCTGTTTGTAAACAAATTATGTTATTGCTGTGCATACTTATGCTGAAATGTTTACTGTTGAAGCTGATGTTAAGAAATCATTCATACCTTACATAAGTAGGTGACAGTAAGTTTTTATCCAGTCCCACACTCCTGACTGTTCCGACAGTACTAGAAATTAGGTAATACACACACAAAGACAGACACAGCAGTGTGTGCCTAAATGCATGTGCATGTAGTGAGTATTGAATCATGTTTAATCATAGTTTATAACTAACACTGGCAAATACTGCAATATGTCTTTGCAGATAGTTTACTTTTAAGATGCATTTTTGGTAGACTGTATTTTTTTGTACCTAGGTGTTACACTACAATAAAGTAGTGACTGTTTGGTAGACAAAGAAGCTTGCTGATTATTCTGTATGAGGGGATATAGGAATGAAATCTTCACCCCACCTTCTATCTAAAAATCCCCCTCTCTCTTACTCTGCAGTTGTGCATTTTAAATTTGATACACTTTTATCAGAGAACATAAAGAAAAATTCTGCTCAGTGGTTTAAAAATATTTGTTGGCATATCTTGATCTTCTGCACTTTACTAATTTTCCTTCATCGCTTTAAGAGGCTATTATTTTATAATTCATTATATCCCAAAACAAAATTATTGGATTTCCATGTTAATGTGGTTTTAAATCCAAGGCTTCTTTTCACTGTATAGCATACCTTTCAAAATGCAGACATTGGAAACTGGAACAGAGGCTCTTGAGAAGCAAGAACATCCAGTCAAAAATTTGGACATCTAATCAGCACAACATTTGAATACCAAAGAGCGTACACCTCTTGCCACTCCTAGCAGAAATGAAGGACGCTACTCAGAAAAGCATGATTAAAAACCAGTAACAAAAATGATGTAAAATATAAACACATTATCAAAGAGTGTGAGCAATCTGTAGACTTTAACTGTATTGCAAAATTCTACCACTAAAGGTCATTTATTTGCTTCTTAAAAAGGGAGATGTCGTCCTTCTTTAATTTATTGATGCCACTAGTATGTCGGTCATGTAGAGTGGTTTTCTGTGTAGTAGACTGTGAAAGCATGGAGGTGTTTAGGTGAAATGGCAGTGGAGTTTTTAACTAGATTGTTTAATGAAATCCTGGAAAGTCAGAGGATGCCTGAGGAGTGGGAAAAAAAGTGTTTTGGTACCGATTTTTAAGAATAAGGGTGATGTGCAGAGCTGTAGTAACTACAGAGGGATTAAATTGATCAGTCACATCATGAAGTTATGGGAAAGAGTAGTGGAAGCTAGGTTAAGAAGGGAGGTGATGATTAGTGATCAGCAGTATGGTTTCATGCCAGGAAAGAGTACTACAGATGCAATGTTTGCTCTGAGGGTGTTGATGGAGAAGTACAGAGAAGGTCAGAAGGAGTTACATTGTGTCTTTGTGGATTTAGAGAAATCATATGACAGGGTACCTAGAGAGGAGTTGTGGTATTGTATGAGGAAGTTGGGTGTGTCAGAGAAGTATGTAAGAGTGGTACAGGATATGTACGAGGGTAGTGTGACAGCGGTGAGGTCTGCAGTGGGAGTGACGGATGCATTTAAGGTGGAGGTGGGATTACATCAAGGATCAGCTCTGACCCCTTTCTTATTTGCAATAGTGATGGACAGGTTGACAGACAAGATCAGACAGGAGTCCCTGTGGACTATGATGTTTGCAGATGACATTGCGATCTGTAGTGAGAGTAGGGAACAGGTGGAGAATACCGTGTAGAGGTGGAGATATGCTCTAGAGAGAAGAGGAATGAAGGTCAGCAGGACTAAGACAGAATATATGTGTGTGAATGAGAGGGAGGATAGAGGAATGGTGAGGATGCAAGGAGTAGAGGTGGTGAAGGTGGATGAGTTTAAATACTTGGGATCAACAGTTCAGAGTAATGGTGAGTGTGGAAGAGAGGTGAAGAAGAGAGTACAGGCAGGATGGAGTGGGTGGAGAAGAGTGTCAGGAGTGATTTGTGACAGACGAGTACCAGTAAGAGTGAAAGGGAAGATCTACAAGAGGGTAGTGAGACCAGCTATGTTATATGGGTTGGAGACAGTGGCATTGACAAAAATGCAGGAGTCAGAGCTTGACGTGGCAGAGTTGAAGATGTTAAGATTTGCACTGGGTGTGACGAGGATGGACAGGATTAGGAATAAGTATATTAGAGGGTCAGCCCAGGTTGGAAGGTTTGGAGACAAAGCCAGAGAGGCAAGATTATGTTGGTTTGGACATGTGCTAAGGAGGGATGCAGAGTATATTGGGAAAAAGATGCTAAGTTTGAAGCTGCCAGGTAACAGGAAAAGAGGAAGGCCTAAGATAAGGTTTATGGATGCGGTAAGAGAGGACATGCAGGTGGTTGATGTGACAGAGCAAGATACAGAGGACAGGAAGAAATGGAATCATTTGATCTGCTGTGGCAACCCCTAATGGGAGCAGCCGAAAGAAGAAGAAGACAGCTTCAAAAATCACGTGTGATGAGGCGGATATAGAAAATTGTGTAAGTGGTAAATCAAACCTGAAAATTGCGATATACCTACAGAAATATATACATCATGTGCAGGGGCAAATCAGGAATGAAAATAGGAATATTCTTCCAAAGTAGGGACAGTTGAGAGATTTTTGGTGCATTCTATGTCTTCATCATACGGCGTAATAAGGGTAAAAACTTTTTTTGCTAACCTGACTTTCAAATGACTTACACTAGTACTATGCAGTATTACTGAAACAAGTGTCAGTATATTTTATTCAATTACTCCTTTTGCCTTCTGGTAGTAGCAAACTCCTAAACATACCTTTGCAGAGATTTTGAAAGTTCTGTCAAAAAACATTGCCTAATTACCTACTTTTATTTAAATTATGTTTCTGGCTGAGGTATCAGCTGGCATATTGCTGAATTATTGTTTCATCTGTATCTGACAACTCACACTTAAAGCTGACTTGGCAGTATTTTCAGGCAGTCTGTGGTTAATTTTAATATTCTAAACAAATATTATTACCTTCTTTTGTAGCTAGAATCAATGACCTAATCAGATTATTTTGTCAAAACTGTAAATGTGTTAGAGGTGACTACCCCACCTTCTTGTATACTCACTGACTTCCAGCATTTATATGATACAAAAATATCAAAACAAAGTAACACAGAGTTTCACAGATATCAACAGTTGTACACAACTGTAATTTCAGGTACAGGCAAGAAACAGAGGGGTACTTTAACAATATTTTTATATCTGTCACTTTTATGGGTAAATTAGAATGAATAAAGAACACTTCTTAAGGAGGGAAAATTATATTGGTATTGAGCTGTCCCTTAACTAACTATCCTTGGTACCTCTTAAAATACTATAATAATGATAACTGGTAACAATAAACAAAATAAATGAAATAAATATGTATTTATTTAATTGGAGCAACATGCTTCTTAAATATGTTTTTGATAGAATGTGTACTTTATCTGTCAGTTGCAATGGAATAATATATATTAAATGTTTGGTCTTCAAAAGCAAGAACTTCTTCTGTCTGTTTTGTCCCAAAAACATAAGATGGGAGGCAGATCGGGTGCTGTAGAGGGATAAAGCTTTAACTACGATACAGCTGATCCAGGTTCACTAAGCGGCTTGTGTGACTGATGGAGCAGCAGAGAGGGATGGCCGTGCACATCCTAAGGGAGAAGACACTCACTGGTGACACTCCTTATGAGAAGGTGTGATTCAAAGAGGGAAGTTGCCCTTCGATGCAATCAAAAGCTTGGGGAGCAGGGAAGGGTAAAGTAGGTAAGGCATACAAAAAAAAAAAATCAGTCAGAAACACACATAACTGAGCCCTCAAGATTCTTTCAAGATCCACAGCCAGCCCCAGCAACATCGGAGCAAGTCCAGAGGGGAGGAGGATGCTGGTAGACCCAATGTGGACATGGGGCACTGAGGGGGACAAGCAAGAATTAATGAGTTTCAAGGGGATCAAAAGATAGGAATTTTGCATCACTTCTCTCCCCAAAACTCTCCCTGCTGTCACAGCAAACACTGCAATGGCTTAAATTAATTTCTCTTTGAGTTCAGAAAGGTAAGTAGGGATCTAGCATGAGATAAGTGGGTATGACACATCTGCTATATCAACTTAAAAGATGGTAACTTAACTTTAAAAGTTCATTGACTAACATGATGCAGGAAATTATTTACATTTAATCAGAGGTTTTTAAGTCTAAATTTGGTGAGAAACACTCACAGCTGATTTCTTTGCTATCTATAAATTTCCATAGGCTATAGCCTGGCAACTTTACATCAGTGGACTTTGGCTTGTTAAATGATTATGCTTAACACAGGAAAATAGCTAATGTATCTTGCAGCCCTTTTTTTCAACCCCAATTTGATTTGGTTTTCATATAGATTTGTGCAAAGTGTAAAAAACTTCATGAAGTTCTGAATAAGATGAGACATTAATCAACTCAGTATATGTGAGAGCTGCAGATATACAGAAGAACTAGAGAAGAAACTTATTTTTTAACAGCCTGTAAAAGGCTTAGTTCTACAGAACTAGAAATTAAACAAGTTACAACAGACTGTAACAGACTGTAAAAAGCCAAAATCTTCCAACAAATTTCAAGCAATGAATGGAAAGCAAAACTGAAAATTCTAGGGAAAAAAGAGTAAGAAAACACGACTTGCATAGAAAATAATAAGGCTTAAAAAATTAAAAAACAAGATAAGTTGGTAGTAAGTTAGAGATGATTAATCAATAATCAGTCTTAGAGGTATGCCCTGTGCAATATTTACCCTTGAGTGCTAGAGTTAAGAGGGTGAAATTCAAATGGTCTAAAAGAAGCTTAACTTGGAAAAAACTACACAACTCCTACCTTAATTTTGTTCTTTGCTGTCATATCTTGTTTTACTTTTTTTATTTTAAACTGTTTTATTAGTAATGTGTGGTGATAACTACAGTCAATCTTGGTTGTAGTGTTAAATAAAAGCAAATTAAATAAAAGTTAGAGTATTACTACAGAAATACTGTAAATTCACTTATGAAAAACAGAAATAGCAGAAGTATCATATTATTACCATAGTTGTAAATAAATGTAGTAACATCCAGGGATTAGGTTTTTGGTACCATTTCCTAAGAAGAAGCATAGTCTAAATATGCTTCAGATTTAGCATAGCTCTGGAATGGGTGAATTTGTTTTCCTCTTTTTGTTTATCACAGTCTTCTTGGTATAGAAACTGGTAAGCCATACTACTTCAAATATGGACATCTGTCGTATAAAAAGGAAGAGTATGATGAATGCAAACAGGTTCACCCCACGTCAGCATGTCACAGTACCACAGAGAGCTAGTGAAGCAACCAAGTGTCAAAAAATTCCTTTGACAGCATTTGCAAATTCTGTAGTTAGTGGAGTCATTGAGGATAGGGAGGGATTATTGCTTCCATGGAAAAGTATGTATTCAATAACTTCCATATAAAAATGAGAATATGACAGTTTCCCATCTTCTCTACTTTTAACATACTGTAAATATGTCTGACAGGGTGTATTCATGTTGACAGTCTGTGAGAATATACGACTTTAGAATAACCGAAGGAACACAGAAGCATTCCTCTGTCTTAACATTTTAAAGGAATTAAGATTAATTGTCAGCATCTTAAACACATGCACACAAAACAATAAAGGCAAATGAATGAAAATGGAAAACTGTAGTATCTTCATCTGTTGCACAGGACAGGATCATGCCTGATATTATTAGCAATACTGCCCATCTGTCTAACAATCACATGATAAATGAAAAAAAAGCAGCTTTATAAAATGCAGAATTATACATTGGTGTAGTTTCCTGGAGATCAAAATTATAGATACAATGGACATTTACATGGATAGAAGTAATGGAAGCAGGTTTGGGCTACAGTTGTTACATGGACTTTTTAAAAGCAAGGAGAAATATTAGCTGCAGATGGGTTTACAATTGCTTCAATCCTGCAAATGCCTGCAATATGATACAGAATCTAAAGAATCAAACACATAAACAAATTACAATAAGAACTGAGCAAGTTATTTATAATTATAAATACATTTAGTTATTTGTTTCAGTGAGAGACAAACTACATTATTACAGCTCTAAAACAGTAACAGCAAACATCAATTTTAAACTGGAGCAAAGGTAGACTTTAAAGTAATTAACTTGTTTGCAGTGAAGAAGAGAAAGAGCTCTTCCTTACAGATGAGGTGCATGCAATGGAGTTCTCGTGAAACTGGTGACCCTCATATGCACAACAAAGTTTGCTCTTTATGCTTAGAAAAAATTTTAAAAAGCTATAGTATGGGCATGAGTAGAAGATAAATGGATTGCACGTATGCAGTCAGCAAATTTAATGTGTTTTGAGTTTTTTTTTTCACAAAATAAGAAAAATGTATTTTAAAAATTGTTGAAGTTAAAGAGCGTGAAAAGTACATTCTGATCATGAAGTCTGATGAACTACTACTGTTTTGACAACTTAGAAGCCAGATATAAAGCCACAGTAGATGAGGTAGCTGAATCAGTTTCTTGTCTCCTAAATCTGGCAATAAGATTTACACTTTAATAGGTTTAGGTATCAAATTTAAAATCTACTGTCCTTCAAGAAGATTGAATGACAGTACCTCATGATGCTAAATTTTATTTTCTATATACTTATCAGAAACAGAGGTATGGGCCTTAAATTCCACCCCTCTGCTACCAAATAATGTGACAGGTAGATAGGATTTAAAACTACCTGCTGCCACAAAGTAATGTGAGATGTATGGGTTACAAAGAAATCCACACCACTAGCACTTATTATGTATGCAAGGGGGGTAACTGGTCTTAAGAGCATATGGCAAATGTGCATTAATGCCTTGCGTGACCAGTACCCATCGCACCCAAATAAACTAAACCACCAGCTAAAGTACAGGATTACTCAATGACTACACATGACTTCAACCGCCTCTGTCTAAGCCCAGTGCCTTCTTGTGCAATCTTACCAATAGTGACTGAGATGTAACCAAACTGTTTTCTCATAAATACACAATCACAATGTACAATGTTTTCCAAGAGAGGCTATTTGTACTTTTCTAGTGAGAGTATCTGTTTCCTCTATTTTTCGTAGTCACTGCCACTAATGAAATTATTACTCTGATACTAAAATCTCAATTTACTGAACAGTCTTCCAATGAACCAACTGATATACTGATTCATAATAACTGATCACCAAGTGGTCTCCCTTCTAAAGGAGTGAATACCAACAGTTATTCTCCAATGATCCAATTAACACATTAATTTATAATAGCCTACAGTCAATTAATTTTCTTCTAAGGGAGTAGATACTAGCAGTTACACCAACACTGTTAAAATATCCTTCACAAATAAAATAAGACATTTCCACAAGCTTTTAATAATGAACAAATAAAGCTCTTTACTTTCAGAACTGATTATAAATACAAGACAGTATTGCAGTTGCAAAGGGAAATAGAATAAACGTTTCATATGGATAGGCCAATGAAAGAAAAAAAAACTCAACTCCATTCATTTGTCATTGTTGTTTGCAATTCCATTTTATAAATAACTGACGCCTCTGGATGAAAATAAAGTCCAATGAGTCTACATTCCAAGAATCTTGATTGTGCAAGTTAGAGTTTTCCAAGTCCAAATAATAGTCCTAGATCAAGATAAAGATGAGGAAGGCAATAGGTCTAGTCCAGTGCACTCCACAGAAGTTAGAGGAATTCCCAAGCACAAATGAAATTTCATTTAAAACCAGCTGTTAGAATGCACAGACCATTGTATTCTTTGCTGAGGTAGTACAGCTTGTAAAGGAAACAGCATAGCATTGCTATAATAAATAATTCATATTATTAATTAAAATTTAAATTCTACTCAGCTAATGAAATACACAAAATATTGCATTTTAAATCCGAGAAAACATACATCATCTGACACTTGCTAATATTAGTTATAAACTAAAAATGATGAGCTTAACCTTATTGTTACTGTTTTGGAAATCACAGTGTAGTGTATCTGTTCAGCCTTTTCTGTTATTGATCTTTATTCTTAGCAGAAGTCTACCACGTTCTGATACCTGCTTCACTTATTACACCCTTAAAATATTGTTTTTTTTAAATAAAACAAGTAAAATATGTCTTTGTCTGTTAGCATGCTAAACATAAGAAGTATCAAATATACTACAAAACTAAATAAATAAATAATGGTAATGAAAAATACTGCAAACATAAATATCAATTACTGACATGCTAGCTGTCCTGGGTGAATTCATGACATGACATGATGTGATTATGGTGGGAGGTGGCAGGCTGTGGTTTAGGAGTAAGATAATGTGAGAAAAATAGACTGTAAATACACAGAATGATTGTTGTGATTAATAATATTAACAATGATAATTGCTTAAAATAAGAAACATCATTGCTTAAACAAATTGATTGGCTATGGTCTGTCAGTTTAAAAATGCAGTAAAGTAAGGCACTTAGGAATGTTGAAACTGCTATTCACATCAAGTGACCAATTTAGACAATTGTCTATATTTACTAACAGTCTATCCATTTTATCCTTAAATAACTTAAGGGGACAATGATAATGAAATTATTACTAAAATATATATTTATTTACCCTCAAAGAACAAGTTGGCAGTGATACTAAAACTGTTTTTTCACTGAGGACTAGGTACCTAAACATTGTGCCAAAAATATATCAGTCAGAGAATAACAGCAAAAAATTACACAATTTAGACAAAAATGACTAAAATGCAACCTCAAAATTCAACACAGACTCCATTATTTGGAGAATAACAGCAAAATACAATAATAAATCGAAGGACATTTATATGTACAGATTTATTAAAACTGGAATTTAAACAAACACATTTATGTTGGCAGCATTAAATGTATATGAAATATGACAACCATATACCAAGTAAACCTCCTGGCTGATAAATTCAGCTTCAACTTTACCCCTCTCTCTCCCCCTCAACCTTCCCTCAGGAAATATCATCAAATATACCTCCCCCTACTATCACAGGGCACAGGTCCTTAATGTTCTTTCTAAGACCAAGAACACTGCATCAATAGGCCCAGACAATATCTCAGGATGCCTTCTAAATAGCATGATACATGACCTATCAGGGCCTCTGGAATTACTATTTAACTGTAGCCTCCAAACAGGTTTCGTGCCTCATGAATAGACAAAGGCAACAGTCATACCTCTGCACAAAGGTGGGCCACCTACAGAACCTGTAAACTACAGGCCTATAAGTCTCACTAGTCTTATATGTAAAGCCATGGAAAAAATTATCATAGAGATGATCAAAAGAGATATAGTAAACCTCCAGACACTGGACCCAACCCAGTTTTGTTTCATCAACGGCAGATCATGCCTACTTAACCTGGTGGGCTTCTTTGAGGAGGTCACCAAAGCAATGGATGAGGGCAAAATACTTCACACTGCCTACCTTGACCTCCACAAGGCATTTGACACAATACTCCACTCCGGCATTGTTGACAAACTCATGTGGTTAGGTACAAACCCATATGTCACCCGGTAGATAGCCAACTGGCTCACAGACAGGAACCAGAAAGTTAAAACTGGGGAGTCAACCTCTACAAAGAGGTCAGTTATAAGTGGAGTCCCTCAGGGATCTGTCCTTGGACCCTCCTTTTTGGCACTTACTTCTCAGAAGTCAAGGCCAATGTCAATGGTCTCTGTCAGACTAAATTTGCAGATGATTGCAAATTAGAGCTGTCACTGAATCTCACACTGACACAAATGTTTTCCATGAGTAGATGACACACACAAACAACTGGTGTTACAGCCATGGACTAAAACTAAAGGCCAAGAAATGCATAATAGTATCCTTTGGGAAGTCATCCATCCCTGGTAACTATCATGTTGACAACACACCCCTTTGAGTTGACCCAGTAGTCAGGGACTTAGGGACACACATAGATAGCAATCTAGCCTTTGATCATCATGTGTCTACAGTAGTGAGGAAATCTTTATATGTTGCTCAACTTGTAAATAACAGTATGGCATCCAAGTCCAAGGAAGTCATTGTTCCACTGTATTCGGCATTCATCAGACTTATCATTGAGTACGATGCCCCCACTGGTATGTACCTAACCAGGCATATCCAACAATTGGAACATCCACAGAGGTTCCTCACTAAATGAATACAGGGCATAAGTAATATTTCCTGTGCAAACTGCCTCAAGGTCCTATCCCTGTATTCTGTCTCCTACAAGCTTTTGAGGGGAGATCTATGCCTGGCATACAGGGCATTATCAGACCCTACTCTGATGGACCTCCTGCATATCTACATAACAAACAGCACCAGAATTACCCATTCTAAAGACTTAAACCTTGCCTGTGATATAAATAGAACCTGCTGGAGATATAGGTATGTATCCCAGAGACTACCCCATCTATAGAATAGGCTTTCCATCCATGTGAAGCAGAGTTCCTCCCTAACCCAATTCAAGTGAAACTTGGACACTTGGATGAGAAATCAGAAATTCATCCCTGGTTTGGCACCTATGTCTCTAATGGACACAGGTAACCTGTAAATGGTTTATCGCCCAGGCCCATGCTTACACTTATCAAGAGTATAAGAACTTGTCAGAGATTTGGGATGCATGGCAATGCTTAAAAAAGCCCTTGTGGTCGTTAGCCTAGTAAACACCTATGAACCTAAGAACCTATAAGAATAAGTAGTACAGAATTAGATGAGAAAAACAGCTGGTTTAGACACAGAAATATTACTGAATGATGTAATTACTCTGTAAGATAAGAGTTGTGCAGTAACAACGTAATAATATTTGTTTGTTAGGCAGGTGTTACATCTACATTTTCATAGGAAATGAGAGTGAGGGAAACAAAGCTAAGAAAAGATGGAGGACCATTCTGGAGAAAAGATGGAGGACCATTCTGGAGAAAAGATGGAGGACCATTCTGGAAAAAAGATGGAGGACCATTCTGGAGATTAGAAAAGAGAAATGGAAGAAATAGCGCTTTCAATCTACATACTTCCAGGATACTAGCCAGAAACACTCCTGTCAATTTGTATTAGTGGAGTCATGAAATTTAGGACATTTATTAGGGTAGTTAGCACAAGCAAGTCCATTTTGTTGCCAGACAGGATTGCAAGGATGATTTGAAATTTTCAAGATTTTAAAACTATATTAGAGAAAATACTGTGCAGTCAGTTAATTAAAAACATGCTGCTTGAAGTAGCCTGTGTCTGACTATATATCTCCATAACATCACTAGCACAAAAGTACAAACAACTGGTTAAAAACTTAGGAAACTTTTGATATTTTGGAAGGAATATAGATGCTAGGCTATTCACAATGTTTTGGTCAGTCTTTTATTCATTTAAATCACATTTTGAGCACTTTTGTTCATTGTAAAGTTTTCAGTTGAACTTTACATATATATATATATATATATATATAAATATATATATATATATATATATATGTATGCATGTGTATATATATATATATATATATATATATATATATATATATATATATATATATATATATATATATACACACATGCATACATATATATATATATATATATATATATGCACACACGCACACACACACACTCATATATGCATGCATATTTATGCATGTACATATGACTGTCTAAACTAACTAAATATACCAAATTCAGAGAATTTAAGATAATTAAGAAAGGAAGGCTAAACTAGGAATATAAATTGTTAATGAAAACAAATAAGGACAAAGCCATTTTGTTAAATATGTTAATTCAGCTATAAATAAGGCAAGATTTAATACTACTAAATTAGAGAGCATTCCATGTTCTACAATCAGAGACAGATCAAATATATTTTCTAACAATTATAAACTACTATTTACGTGACTCTGTGAAGTACAGGAATACAGTCCCGACTATAGCCCAGATGGCACCATGTTTGATTAGGTAACCATGCTGGTGGCACCAGCGGGAGGAGGAAGGAATACATTATGGAGGAAGCAATATGTGGTAGAGGGATTGAGGAAATACCACATTAGGAGTGACACCTAGTGGTCACCTGGAGTCAGGTAACATGGCATACATTCCAAAAGCAGCACAGACAGGAAGCAGTCAAGATAACATAAGAGGGAGTCCACACATCTGTACCACCTATGGTTTCAGTGCATGTCTTGCATATGCTCCTCAGCAAAATGTGAGGGTATGGTAAAGTAAAATCAAGCAAAAAAAGTCAAGTCACCCAGGATGACAACCCATCCATGCTTGACTTTTGGCCCTACCACTAATGGCAATGAATAGCCAGGAACTAGAGGGAAATTAATGAACTAAGGGAGAGATGAAGTGGGTCGGATGGTTGGGTGGAAAGTACTGAAAAAGAGTATTAATAACCTACTGTAAACAGCTTTACAATAACAGTGAAACTATAGAACAGATTAAGTGCACTACGACTGAACTGCAGTTATTTAAGCACTATAAACCGAACGAGAGTCACATAAGCCCTTTAAATTAAACCACAAATGTCAAACGAGGGATGTTATGAGAATGAATGTCAAAAGTACACAGGGCCAAACAGGACTACTACATAAAACATTTCTGTTGATTTTAACAGTACTAGCATTGTTTGAAAATTCATTAACTCAAAGCCTTGATCATGAATACCGGACAACAATAAATGAAAAAGTTGGAAAACAAAATAAAAGTTATTGACCAACAGACAGTGTTATATGCTCACAAGTTAAGCCTTATTAAATAAACTGTTGGGTAAGCTAATGTGTTTTCAGAATAAAAAGATGTTGTGTCTTTCGGCTTTTCCCGTTTAGGAGTCGCCACAGCGGAGCTCCGGTCCGCTAATGATTGGTAGTTGATTTTTACGTGCCGAGTTACCAGCCCTGATGCACAACCTTCAACGAAGCTATGCCCATTCACGCATGTCTCCACGCAGAAGCTGCTCTAGCTGAGAATCGAACCGGACAGCGTCTTACTGTGAGGTGACAATGCTACCACAGCACCACCACTGCGGGTCTTCAGAAAAATATCTAAATGATTTTCTGACATTATCTTTTTTTTTTTTCATAAAAAAAGATAATGTCAGAAAATCATTTAGATATTTATACATATTGCTCAAGCTTAAAAGATTGGGATTTAGACCAGTGTGGCTTACCTGGACATTTACAAAGCATTTACCTCAGTTAACCATAACCAACTAATTTCAAAACCAGAAACATTGAGCACTGAGAAGGCAATACTAAGCAGCATCACACATAAGTTATTAAATGGATGATTTATGTCTGGAATGTTGAAATTAAGTCCATTAGTCTGGTTATGCATGTCTTGCCCCCCCCCCCCCCCCAAGTCTGTTCAATTTGCTTGACATTCTTCATAATAGAGAATAACTTCCATGAGTATTCTCCAACAGTTTTGAAATAACTTCAACAACAATAGTAATAGCTAATAATGATGCTACCAACATGCTGAGACACTTAACTTGAATCAGTCAATAGGGCTACACAAATGATTTAGTCTTTTAACTTACTAAAACACAGGATTCTGCAGACTGGGGGCTCTGTAGTCATTATCAGCAACAATATAATAAAACAAACATCTAGAGAAAATGGCTTAGGTATGCTTTGAATTGGGGGAGCTCAGTTTCAGAACACATATTGCCTTTATTTGTACAGGGGTATATAAACTCTTCAGACATGTATTACATTACATTTCATTAAGGGGAAACAAAATGTTATTACCTTTGTTCATGCAATAAGGCCAGTTTTGGCACAATCTGTGGCCTACAGATTTGTATAATTAAATCTTATCACTACAGAACATAAAAATAGCTATGGAATTCACCAAACTTACAACTTTAAGGAGGCTGTACTAGAAATATACACTTAAAAGACTAGTTGAACAATTAAGAAACAGCAGAGGCCAACTAGGCAATGACTTGTACTTAGCTGTGTGGGTTGTGCTTAGCAAGATGTCATGAGTCTGAAAGAAAGCTCCAAATGGAGTATTCATGAACACAAAATTTGGTGGTTTGGTGCACTGCTTTAAGTTGCCATTGCATTCCATGTTTAGTGTCCTATCACCCCTAGCAATCTGATATAGCAATGGCATTGGGCTGGCGGTCTAGGATTCAAACAAACTTGAAATACAACTGGGTGTGGTAAAGGAATGCATGATAAAGTTGCAAATTCGTAATGAAGTCTGATATTTCATTTCAGGACAGGTGTTTTCTACGTGTTCTTAATGCAACTGCCATAGCACATCAGAAATCTCAAAATGCAGCACGGGGCTGCCTGACCTGTAGCTTAACATTGCTTCAGCATGTTTTTGGCAACATGTTCAGTTAGTGGAGGGTTCTCAGCATAAGTTTATGCTGTATTGCGAGTTAGAGATGCTTAGTGGTTAGCAATATTTTAAGAGTTTCAGGAAGGCATTTCTGGTTGTTCATGGACACAAGTACCCCTTGTGGCTAACCACATTTTTTGAGTCCCATCAAGAGTTTATTTTTACTGGAATATGGGACCTACAAAGGAGAATTTGATTGAAGCAGGCATAAGTCTAGCAGGCACTTTCTTTAGAAGTCATTACAGTCTATTTTTTTTCCAAAACACCATGTTTATCAGGATAAAACTGACAATCCCAGCTGTAAATATGAACATTGCGAAACAAATACTGTTCTTTACAGTATCTAAATCATGGATAAATTACTAATCAGAATAAGAGTATCTATTTCATTCAAGTGTGCAGTACATAATTTTTGCAGTGATAGATGCCGCTCAGCAGTGGAGCTGTGAGACTTTGTAGGCATATCCACATTTTGCATTTTATCAGGGAGGAAATGATTAAGCAGCTGATTGATTAACTGACTGACTATCAAACGCCATAGCTCCTTATCTGGACTTGAAACAGCTGTCATACGTAGCACAAAAGGCAATTTGCTTAGCAGTATTTATAAAATGATGTCATATAATAAATACTTCATTATTACAGTTTCAGTTAGTACATTTGAAGTTTACCTGCTTTTATGCAGATGGCTTTTGTTTCTGAAGTAGGACATAAAAGCCCTTGAAGTGAGATTTGGAAGGAACACTAAATAAAGAATCTACACGTTAGGTGAACTGAGTGCAGCATCTTGGCATTACATGAATCACTGAAGATAGGAACAAAAAAAACTTTGCAGCATATGTTTGTTTTTATAGCCTGTCAGAGAAGAGTTCTGTACTTAAGTCAGAAGAAGGTAGCACAGGATGAACCAAGGGAAATAATATCATGATATGGAAAGGTAGACTATACAGCACCATTACAGTTCAGAAGCTGAACATTCCAAAACTGTGGTCATGCAGTTCATGCTAACCTGAGGGACTGAAAAAAATGAAGACCAATCACCACAACAGATAGGCTAAATATAAAAAGTTTTATTTGGTATGGATTTTCATGCTTAAAGCACTTCTTCAGACCATAAAAATTCAGAATGCAAACTCCTTAAATACATCAGCAAATTAACAGTCAATTCATTACAAACAATTAAAATCTCTTCTCAATAATGTAAATTACGCATTTTCAGTACTGGTTTAAAAGGGCTATTGTCATTCAATCCAAAGTCCCCAGTAGCCTGTAACCTGAGGAACCCTTTGGCACTGCCAATTCTTTCTTGTATTTTTATGGTAACAATAAGCTTGAATTTATTAGGAAGTTATATAACTTACTTAAGCGTGATCCTGGACAACTTTCTGACATTTAGGAATCAAGCATCAGCTGTTGTGAAATCCTCATGTTTTTATCTATAGAACACCTCTAGGATCAAGCACTTTATCCCATCAAACTGTACTCTTTGTTGTTCATGCATTGGTTTCTTTTTGCCTTAACTACTGTTATTTCATTTACCTGGTATATCCTGACACCAAGACAAGCCATTTGCAAATAGTGCAAAACTCTTTGCCAGGCTACTTTCTTATACACTACATTAATATCATATTCTGTCTGCTCTACAAAGTTTTCATTGCCTCCTGCTCCATTTTGTATCATTTTTAAAATGCTGATGTTGCTAAATTTGTCCATACATGACTTGGGTCCTCTCACACAGGGGAGCTCATCATGCTGTACGGCCCTCCTTGGGCTTAAAATTCTAATTCCCGGGACAGCTGTTGGTCCCCTGGGTGTATCTGGAAATCTTTGGACATTGATATGTTGCTTATCAGGGCCTGCACTTATGGAACCTACTTCTGCAGTTGCTGAGTGAATGCATCACAATGGTGTACTTACATAGATGTCTAAAGACTTACCTATTTGATCTGGTTCAGTGACAGCAGGGCTTATACGTTTTTGTTTTCTTTTAATGTGCAGTTTATTGCATATCTTTTATATATTACTCCTCTGATTATTATGATTCATCCTTTATTCGTATAAGCACTGTTTTTCCTTATAATATTCATAATCCACTCTCCTGTTGCATTTTCAAGACACAGCTGCTTGACAGAAGTACATTTACACAGTTTTCACTTGACATAATTATTATTTACTTAATTTGTTTTTCATTCATTCCATTCACTGCATCTTTTTTTTAACATTCTGTGTTTTTATAATTGTTATTGGTGATTTGTTAAATGCACCTTAAAGTCTGAAGTTGATGTCAAAATTTAAGGTTTGGTAGAAGTCCCATTACTTTTTCTTAGCACTGTCATCTTTTATGTAATTCTTTCTGTTATTTATTTTTTTCCTAACTTAATATTCCTTCTTTTCTTCCACAGAGATTATTCCTCCATTTTATCCTCTTCTTTTCCATCAACAAAAACATACTGCTTGTCAGGTAACATAATGAATGACAGTCTCTGTATGCTACCTGAAATGATTGATAGCCCAGTTGTCAGTGAAGCTAAATAAAGAATAGACATTGAATCCTTCTGAAATACTTCACATGATGATCTGCTTTCCCATGTGGTTATGAATACTACCCTAGCCATCACACTATTAAGGCATAAATGGGTTCCTATTAAATTATCGAATGTTTCAAACTTCAAATGTCACATGGTCGACACCATATGATCGAACTTTGAAACTTTCAAAGGTGAAAGGCAACAGCTCCATACATGCAGAATGGGAAAATTTCCCTTTTCTGCACTGAAGTGCGGTCTCGGAGTTGGTATATTTAAGTAGGGGGTGTGGGGGTGGAGGGGGGCTTGACCCCCTTCTCAGAGCATTAAGGTAAGTATTTTTTTTTTTTTTTACATTTTTATTATATATTCGAAGATTCAAGTTTTGCTCATATTTTGTTGAACATATGAGGTTTGGAATTTTGAAGCTTTGAATATATAATATAGACCCAGCAGAAACTGCAGACGTCATCTAAAATGGCTAATGCTCCTGCTGGTTATGTGGCATAGAAGGATGAAGCTCTATGACCCTGCTCATCCAGGTTCAGTAAGCAGTCCAGATGCTGGAGAAGGTGACCAGGAAAGTGGAAATGAGAAACTGACATCAGTTCACCCATCTCTAGGGGTAGAAGCAATGTGGTCCACTGTGCTGCTAAATCATTGGGAAAGCAGGAGCACAGCACAGAGGCCAGGGATGTCTACTTGGCACTCACAAATTACTAACAGGTGGGAACGTCTGGTGGGGGTATGTGCAGAAGAGTGCACAATGTGCAAAAGGGGTAAGCATGAATGGCACATACAAAAGTAAGAGAGCAAATCAGCCATCTGAAGTTGAGGTCTGCAGCATACCTCTCAACCTCTTAGTGCAAGAAATCTGAACAAAGCCTCACAAAATGGGGGGGGGGGGGGGCAAAGGCCCAAAAATAAGGACAGATTTTAAATATTACTCTTATAAACTTAGAAAGTTGCGAGAGTAACAGGGTTTGTGTTAACATACATTTTGGAAGGATTTGAAGTCTGAAAACTCAAATGTATATCATTACTTAATGATTTCAATCCTCAAATCATCCCAGTGATTTGCCAGAAAATCACAAATTTTATGCGGAATAGACCAAAAATATGAGACAAAAATCTGGACATTTATGCAAAAATCTGGACAGTTGAGAGGTATGGTCTGCAGCCATTTCAAGAGAAATGTCTACCTGGATGACAGGACAGTTTTCCACAGTTGTCTCTCACCACACAATAGAATGAATGGGCCAATGACTTGTAAAAGAAATTGATGGCTGGCAGACAGACAGGCAGTGGGTGATAAAAAAATACATTAAAAATGTCTGCTGCCTCCTCATACTTGCCAAGAAATTCAAGAATCACAGCCAGCTTGTCCTATAGACAAATGAGGTACAATACTCAAGCATGGCCTGAAAAAATGGGTCTATATTGAAACATTGAATATTTAACAGTTCGAATCGCTAAAGGTCGACCCTTAGTTATCGAACTGTTAAAACATAGAATGTTCCGAAAAAGAAATAAAAACAAAAACAAAAAAAAATAAATGGTGTAGGTATGGGGGCAAGCACCCCTGCACCCTCCACACTCCCCGCTACTTAAATATACCAACTCTGAGACCGCACTACATTGAAGTAAACAGAAATCTCCCCTTACGGAGATTTCCATTTACCTTTTTGATGTTCTGCAGTTTCACTATTCTTGTGTCGACAATGTCAGATTCAACATTTTCGGCTTTCGAGAATTTAATATAGACCCTAAAAACCTTATTTCCTAGATGTCAGATGTCTACCTTTAAAGTTCAGGGATATAATGACTATATAAAATCCAAAATGAAAGAGTATACCACAGCTAAAAGTACTAAAAATACTTTTAATACACAGTAAAACAATGAAAAAGGTAAGCACTTTCACAGTCTATTTTATGTTGAATGCTGACTGGATGTTTGTTAATATAAATGGGGGTGAGGGTTGTATGCTGTTAGGTCTGAAGAAGCAGTTGTGAAAATTGACTGTGAAAGCACTTACCTTTTTCATTGTTTTACTGTGTATTAAAGTATTTTTAGTACTTTTAGCCATAGGGTACTCTCTTTCTTTTTTGGATTTTATTTGGACTGTTTGAACAGAGAGTATTTCGCCAACTCCTGGGCTTTCACTGCTGCTGATATAATAACTATAATTTACATTAAAGACACACACAGTTTCCACTGTCCCTTCAGTGCCATTACACACACACAAACACACAGACAATCAAACATATACATATCTATATACATATATATATATATATATATAGAGAGAGAGAGAGAGAGAGTTGCAGAAGAGTTGTAGACAGTCAGAGTAAACTCTTTTTTCCCTTGTTTTTCAATTTGCCAGCTGTGTGACATGTTAGCTTACAGTAGAGTAGGGTCTGGGAATTTCTTTCACTGCTGTTGTGCAGCCTCAGATTGGTGTATATAATTAGCAGTGGTGGGGTTGGGGGGTTGCCCCCTGCAAACAATTGTTTTCAGTCATTTTAGTTTTTCTCTAAAAAGATCAAACTCTTTGAATTCTCTCTCTTTGGAGCATTCAATATTTAATGAGACAACTTTATATACATATATATATATATATATATATATATATATATATATATATATATATATATTTACACACACACACACACACACACACACACACACACACATATCTTCACATATATGCATCTCTCTCTCTCTATAGATATATATATATATATATATATATATATATATACGGTTCCCATTCAGAAGCCTGAAACATCATAAGCCTGAAAATTAAAATCCTGAAACCAAAAGCCTGAAAATTCAGAATCCTGAAAACTCAAAATCCTGAAAGCCCAAAATCCTGAAAGACCAAAATCCTGAAACTCAAAATCCTGAAAACACAAAATAGACATACTGATGTCATTGTGGCTTTGCTATTGTTAGCCCTGTGGTGTTAGGTCATGCGTTGGGGTCAGGTAAGTGTGCGGTTGGTTTTATTTTAGGGTTATGGGCGGTTTAAGTGAGTTAGGGTTAGGGCGCAGGTTAGGCATGTATGCAATAGTGACAAATATTGGGGTTAGGGGCGGTTTAAGTGAGTTAGGTTTAGGGCGCGGGTCAGGTGACTGTGCGATAGTGACGGACCTTAGGGTTAGGGTTAGGGTCAGGGTCAGTTGGTAGATGTTAGTGTCTTTATAGTGACATTTTAGCATTATTTGTGTTTTCAGGATTTTGAGTTTCAGGATTTTGGTCTTTCAGGATTTTGGGCTTTCAGGATTTTGAGTTTTCAGGATTCTGAATTTTCAGGCTTTTGGTTTCAGGATTTTGATTTTCAGGCTTATGATGTTTCAGGCTTCTGAATGGGAACCATATATACATATATATATATATATATATATATATATATATATATATATATATATATATATATATCTTCTCTTAATAGTACACTTATCTCTGCTGAACCACACACTAAACGTCTGCATGTAATCATAGATGACCAAATAAAATTTGATATACGTATTCATACATATTCAGCAAGCCATCAAAAAGACCCATCAAAAACTTGGTCTCCTATACAGACATAAAAAAATACCTCACTATTAACATCAAAGGTTCTCTAGCACAGACTTTCCTTCTCCCAACCTTACTTTATGCAACCCCTATTCTCACCAATATTCAGTCCAGTCTATTAACTGAAACCACCTACAACAAAAGAGCCAGATTCGCTGCCAACCTTCCCTATCGCTCTCACCATTGCATAGATTTAAAAAAACCTACAATGGCTTGAGCTACATAACTGATTCCTTCTTCCTCAACTCCACCTCACACACTTTCTTAAACCAATCCTCCTGCTATCCTGCCCTCATGGACCTCATCACTCCCTACTCTCTTAAGAGTAACATACTCAGCACAGACCTACACCTCTTAGACATGTACAAACCCAGTACAAATACTGGCAAACATTTATACAGTCACTCCATTGCCAATGCCTGGAACAAACTTCCCCTTTCTCTAAAACAAATAGCAACTTCTTTAACTTCAAAAAACATCTAAAGGACTTATTTACTATTTCCTGTACCTGTCTGTGTCCCACTCCCACCTATACTATTCCCTCTCCTCTTCCCCTTCCCCTCTCAGCTCTCACACTTTACCACAACTACTCATTTAAGGTCTATATGATATTCTACCAACCTTGAATTTCTCTTTGATGGTAATTGTTAGATAGAATCTAACTTTTTATATTATTTTTTATATACTTAATATGTACTATGGCTGTTTAAACCCTCAATATTACTCTTGTATCCTAACATGTTCATTTATAAATTGTATTTTGTTTCTCTTATGTATATCAATATTGTATGATGTTTTGTTTTTGTACTTATACTCGGGTCTCCACTGAAAAAGGGCTCTGTTGCCCAGTCAGACTAATCTGATTAAAAAATATCATATAAATAAATAATAAAATAAATATATGTACTCATACATTGTTTTATGTACACTTTCCTTACAGCAATTTATCTCCATCACCCATCAACTCTCTCTCTCTCTCTCTCTAAATCTATATGGAAGAAGTCCTGTATTGGCCTTTACAGAACTCCTTACCATCCACAATAAAGGCCATTGATGAAAATTTAATTTATGCCTTTTATTTTGAGTGCATATTTGCATACACACTTCCTCTGGTATATTGTGTCTGTCTTCCTCTGGCCTCCTGTCTCAGGACTATCTTGTTAGCCCATAAATAATACAGTGGTCTTTATAAAATCTATACTCTCCACTATCATGGAATAAAAACTAGAGACATCTTTTTTGTTATTTTATTTTTATAAGCTCTTTCCTCACCTTTAAGATATTGGTGATCTTTTTATCCTCTCTGGTTCATAGGTAGTTACTATGCTTATAGTCCAGGGGACCACTGAGGAGACGAGCCCAAATTTTCAGTTTCCCTCAAAGCACTGTCTGGTTAAGTGACTAGCTCAAGGTCACACAGTAGGCAATTGAGGGCTGAGGTAATTAAACCCCGTACCACAGGAAATACAGCTCACAACCTTAACCTCTACATGAATTTCCAGACTAAAAGCCACCCTGCCATGGGGTACTGGTCTCTCTTTCTCACTCCTTTCTTTCTCCCTCACACATAACACACATGCACTCAAGTCACTTCCTCAACAAGCATGTAATTCTCTTGACTTCTCCAACTTCAGAAGATGTTTCTCTACCAACACAGCTTCAGAAAGGTTCATTTCAACCATCGCATAACTGGAATTACTGACTTCCCCTATTTCTATATTTTAAATATACTATTAAGTACAACCTCTGGTGTACTGAGTTTGAGATTCAGTATAATGACACTGTGATGATGTGGTACTGCCAGCTGTGCCAGGGAGAGTAGGGCAGTGCATGTGTAACATATGCCAACATAGCTAGCTGGAGTTTTGTAAAGAAGTATATGTCATTTGAATATCAATTTGTACAGATGCTTGTGTTAATGTACTTGTAAAGCTGCTTGCATTAAAAATGTATCAACAGTAGGCCCTGCTGGACAGAAAAGAAATATGCATGTATATCAGACTGTATTGTTGTAAGTGATTAAATGTATATATTTTAACAGAGGATACTGGAAGGGAGGGGATTAAGCTCAGCCCAGTTAACCTTAAGAAAAATAGCCTGAAAGTAAATCACTTGACTTAGTCCATAAAGATTTTATCTCACAGGTCTGAATGCTGCCAGATAATAACTTATTAGTTTCTGCAGAATGAGTGGAAGTATTAGAATAGTTTACAGTTTCCAGATGCTGTAATAAACCTTAGCTAAAGCACTATGTGTGTATTGTGACATATCAATGCCAGATCTTGGCTCAATTTCTAGTGAGGAGGTGGTGTGGAAACCACAGAGTCAGGTGACCAGATGTGATGTCATTCTGTAGCCAGAACTGAAGTTGTATTTGAATACTAGTGAGAAATGTGAGATCTGCACTTTGTTTTTTGGATCTGACAAGACACCCATCTAGTTCAACCTGCCTTGCTTTAGTAAGTAACTAGGGAACAGTAATTCTTCAGTCAGATAGAAAAATATAGTGAGATCAGCTACATTTTGTTTTTTCTGTATCTGTCTGAGTCTTTCCATCTGTGTTGTTTTTATATTTCCTGTGCCTGAAATTCTAGTGTTTATTGTAAATATCAGTGTTTTCATTTTTTATTATTTATTATTAAATATATCTAAACCTTTCATTGCGGCTGGTCTTTTAGAAATATATTTAACCTTTTAGAGATGCTTGCCTTTATTTAGAGGCACTGTGGCTCCTTGAAAGTCTTGCTGCTTGGTGAACATTACTATTTGTATAAGTTTTAATTTTACTAAGTGTAATTGGGTGCTCTTGTAAAGAGCCTTAAGGTAGCTGGTTTCAGGTGTTCTGGTGGCAGAAAATCTACCTTATTGTCTGGATGGAGGGTTCAGACTGGGTAAACTGTGCCAGCTGTGTGTGAAAATCCAAATCTCAAAAGAATGTGTGTGACAGCTACTTTGAACAGGGACACTGAGAGCACTGATTTCATAGAGGAGGGGTAGAGGACTTGGTTTGGAACACCCAGCTAAGGACTCAGCTCTTTAATGGTCAGTGGGGAGTCTTATGTGGAGCCTGGAGAGAAAGCCCAGCCCCAGGACTGGGGTGTGCATTGTCTGTGTGTTCTTAAGGGAAACTGTACTTGGTGCAGAGAGCTGCAACTGAAAATACTGTGTGTGTCTATTTTTCTCACCATGAACATTACCCACTGGTGTCAGTGCTGAGGATTGAGACTCCTTGATCCCTGGCCCAGAGGAGGGATGTCACAGATACTAATAGGCATTCATAAAAGCAGGCCAGACTATAGTATAAAATGGGTCTACTTATGACTGTACCATCAGACAACTAACAGTATCTAAGGAGTATGGTCTGTATCCTTATGTTGTCTTCTATACTAAAATAGCTGAATGTATTTTCTGGTGAATGACATTCACAAAGATGAGCATGTGGTAACATTACTCAGCTTTAATGGGTGCACATGTGTATGTATCCAAGAATATTCAAAATGAGGTTTAGCACAGAAATGAGAAACAAAGATATACAAAAGTTGTGGAAGCATGTGGTACCTGTTAGTGGTAGGTAAGGCCGATCATTAGAGTTATAATCAGCAACGTAAACATTGTTGTTGTAATAATAAAAATAATAACCCACAAGACTGTAACTTTAATAAAGAGAAATTAAATAATTATGAGAAGCTGGATCACATAAAATGGATATGTTGTAGTTAAATTTAGGCCCACAAAACAGTAAAAGTTAAATTTTCTGAAAATAATGCAAAATTACAAAATTTGTTTCTAAATAGCAAATGAATTTATTTATTTATTATTCATTATCATTTGTTTACAGAGATAGCCTGACAGGTATAACAAACAATCCCCTTTTCAGCAGATGCCCAGGAAGAAAAGTTCCAATAAAATGAACAGTTAAACAGTTAATTAAACATACAACAAGAAAATAAAAACAATTATACAAACAAACTCAAAATAATATGGAAACATAAAAACTTACAACATGTATACAGTATAAATATTATAGATGCACTGGGGTAACACTGGGGAGCTTAACAATACAGAGAAAGAGAAAGAAATACAGAACTATAAAATAATGGCATAGATTCTCTTCACAGGTAAATTCAATAATCTGGAGTATCTCAGAAAGCTGTCACTGGAAAGAATGTTTTTCACAACAATGGCTTTGTGATCCCACGACTGGCAGAGTTGAGAAAGGTAGAGTAAAACTGGTCAGAAAGAATTAGCGGACATATTATGGAGTTAATGAAAATGATTGAGATGTTATATATGCAAGTACTGTAATGTATAGTAATTAGTGCATGTGAAGTTGAGTAGGCAGTAAAGAGGGAGAAGGTGGTTAGTAGTGATGGCTAGTTTACATGTGTGCATGAAGATTTAGGTGAGGTAAATGAGTTTAGGTTAAAAAAATTAGTATGAAATAAATGGTAATAATATGCATGTGAGGATCATATGCAAGATTAGTAGTGCTGAAGGGAGTTAAGAGTTTGACATGACATAGGGATAGGATAAGAGGGGATGTAAAAGAATGTCTTATCCTAGCATAGAACAAGAGCATTGCCAAGTGTTGATTAGGTGTTGCTTCAGTTGGATTTTAAAACATGTTACTTTATCTGTTTGTTTTAAGTTGAATGGTAAGGAGCTCCACAGCTTAAAATATAGTTCAAGTACACTGAGATTACAAATATAAGTAAAAATGGTCTTGTGATTATCTTTGGCTGGGTGGCTATTTTAACCTCAAAATTTGGCTTTGGTGGATTTTAAGTTCCTGAGTTATTCATTATGGTGAAGAGGTCATTATCATTCTGTGAATTACTCTTCCTACTTTTAGTCAAAAGTTTCTTCCTTTTATTGTTAAACTTGTTGATATGGTTCCACTAAGGGGGCTTGTTTCTGAGGTTTCCCTCTGCTTGTTCCAACAAAGTGTAGCTGCATCTATTCAATTGTTTCCATGCTGCTATAGTGTGATGGCATACTGGGTTTGGTGGGAATTTGAAGCTTGCCGATCTATCACTTAGGAGAAGGTAGTTTGTCTCAGTGAAATTTCTATAGGCACCTTAGATGAACAGGGTCTCTGGTTTCAATTTTACTTTGAAGGAGATGGCTTTATGGTCAGGCCTTAGAAGTGATGAAGATACACAAGGGATGGTGTAAGATGCCCCCATATCAGTAAAGACAAGATCAAAGATATTGTTCCCCTTAGAGAGTACTCTGAATAATTGTTCCTGGGCATCTGTATTGATGAAACTCTATGAATCTCTGAGCTTGTGCACTAGTGGCAGTGTAGGTTTCCCAGTCAGAACTTGGATAGTTTAGATCACTTTGGAAAATCGTATTGGGTTTAACACTGAGTGATTCCAGTTCCTTTTAATAGGCAGTATGGCTTTCTTGGATCGTAGATGAAGTTCTATAGCTAGTTAATATATGGTACAAGACCTTTCTTAGGGTTACTTGGACATGAAGAATCTCTAGTGCATACTGCTGCTTTACCACCTTGATGTGTAGAACTAGTTCTCTAAATTTCATTTTTCAGAGAACTATGGAAATCTTTTTAATTAGAATGGACCTACAATGATGATTTTCTGGTGAGTGGTAAGACAGTGTGTGACTCAGTAACTTTCAGAAAATATTACAGAGATTGCAAGAAGGTTGTCTGACAGTGAAAAAAAAACAAAGTACATGTTTGAAAAGTCACAAATTGGATATTTGGAGCATGTACTGGATAAAAGGAATTCAACATTTAGGTGAAAAGTTAAGAACAAATATGGATGTACCTCCACTACATTTGAATGAAAGAGTTACAATAATCTCTTGGCTTAGTAAACTACTATTTCAGGTTTGTACTTAACCAGAGTATACCCCTAACTCTCTTGTACATATTTCAAATGGAGCATATTCATGGCAGTGGGAATGCCAGGAACAGAATATATTTAACATGTAAAAACTGGCTGATATGATAAAGATTTTGTACATTATGATCAAGACCTGACATTTATACTAGCATGTGATGCTTCTACATATGATTTTGGAAATGTAATTCAGTATATAATGCCTTCAGTTGAAGAAAAGTAATCTGCTTTTGTTTCTATAACTCTTCCCAGCAGAAAAAAATATTCACAAGTAGAAAACGAGACTAACCTGGACGTATGGCCTAAAGAAAATGCATCTGTACCTTTGAGGTAGTATGTTTAAACTTATTACAGACCATAATCCTTTAACATTGCTTGATAAGTATTAAAGGGTTGCCCATCATTGGCCACAGTACATACCCAGAGAGGGGTAGTAATCTTATCAGTGTACAACTGCCACATTGAAGATAGAAAGTCTAAGACTCTTTGCAATCTAGATGGTCTTTTCAGAATGTCATTTTACCCAACAGGAAGTTCAATATAGCATCGCCCTTGTGGGTCTAATGTAGTGCTCTTCTTTCTTTGTCTGTTTTTCTTTCTTTTATTTGACTTTGTTTGCTTTTCTGCCTCCAGAATTATCGTCTGGTCTAAAGAACAGCCTATACACAGAAGAAGACATGCATAAGGGTTTGTATGTACTCTATAAATCTTTCTTTCTCTCTCTCTCTCTCTCCTGCCTTTTCTCTTTCTTTCTCTCTCTCTCTCTCTTTCTCTCTCTCTCCCTCTCCCACACACACAAATGTACACAGTGGTGGCATAATAGAAGCCAAGCTCCTCTTTCCCTGATGGGGGGGGGCAACTAGTTGGGTGTACCAGTGGGGTTGCAGTGGCTAGGTTTAAAAAGGTTTAACTCTATCACCTACTAACAACATGTGAACCTAAGACTTAACAGTTGTCCATGCAGGTAATCACTTATTTTCAGGTCTATCAAATTCAGTTGGCCGTTATTGGGAATTGCCCTTTTCTTCAATGTACAGCAATCTCGGAGTTGGTATATTTAGTTAGAGGGTGGGGGCACAGCCCCCCCCCCACTTAATTAGTGCTTTAAAGTTTGTTTTTTTATTTTACGACCCCGTGAATTTTTTCCCCGAGGAAAAAAATTCAAGGACGTGGGTGTTCGCGGTTTACAGCATTTGCTGTATATGTGTTGATTATTATGTGTTTGAAGAAGAGATTCTTTGATCACATAATATAGACCCCTTATTTTCATACCTATCAACCTCTTAGAGCAAGAAATCTGGAAAAGCCATAAATAATGGGGGGACACAAAGGCCTAAAAATAGGGACAATTTTTAAATATTGCTCATACAAACTTAGAAAGTTGATAGAATATAAGGTTTTGCCTTAGCATGAATTTTCTGAAAGATACGAAGTCTAAAAATCAAATGTCTGCCATTATTTTCTGACTTCAGTCCTCAATAATCTGCCAGTGATTTGCCAGAAAACTACAATTTTATGAGAAATGGACCAAATATATAAGTAAAAAATCTGGACAGTTGAGAGTTATGCTTATTTTCAGTTTCATTTGTGTGCATATTCCTCTTGCTACAGTGTAACCATTTCTGTTTGTCTACAGGACTTACATTCTGGCTGACAGAAGCCCACTGGTGGGGGAGCCACACAAACCTGCTCACCATCGCCATGACACACCAGCAATGAAGCTGCTTCTTTCTGTATAAATACATGTGCATGTATGTGTGTGTTGCATTTGTGACATTGTTGTTGTTGTCTTTCGGCTTTTCCCGGTTAGGGGTTGCCACAGCGGAACTCCAGGCCGCTAATGATTGGCAGTAGATTTTCATGAACGCCGAGGTGCCAGCTCGACGTTCAACCTTCAGCGAAGGCATGCCCATTTACATATGTCTTTCGAACGTCCACCCAACTGGGGGAGGACATGCAGACTCCACACAGAAGGCACTCCCCGCACTCCAGCCAAGAATCGAACGAGAGAACCTCTTGGTGTGAGGCAACAACGCTACCGCTGCACCACCGTGGCTGTCTGAAACTCACTGAATATTGGAACTGGTGCTGTGGATGTTTTTACCTCCTACAACTTTTTTTTTTTTTTTTTTTTTTTTAACAAACATCTCTGCTAACCACGTGCATGGTATATGTGATAAATATTACTCTGCCATCTACCCACAATTTTTTAAGCTTTAACCTTATTTAACTGTATAGACCTATTTTAATATAGTTGAATCGGCCCAATACTAGAGCTTACAGAGCCATTCAGAATACAAATTTTCTCACAATCCCCATGCAACATTCCTTTTCACATAAAATCATACCATCCCCATTAACCTTTTACATTATACAGGAAAGTGGACATTGTTTATACATTGCAAGTACAGCCTGTCCATAACCAGTTATACTAAGTACAGGAAAGGAGTTGCTTATAATTATTGAATATATATTAACTACTATCTCTTTGTATTTGCATTCACATACACAATGTATTAAACGTGGCTGTAAAGCTCTTTATATCAAGGTAGAATATCCTAGCAAACTATCTTTGTCCACTGTATAAGCTTCTTGGTGCCCAAAAATATTCCCTAGGATTTAGTAAAATCCATGTAGGCACACTGTACAGCCTACATGGAATGTTACCATGTCTGTGTACATGGCTCCCCCTCGGCAGCGTGCCATGCATATTAATGATGGTGCATTGCTGAGGGAGAGATGAGGAACATGGGTGTTGAATCACTGTAGGAAGAAGTGCAGTGCTAACCGTGTCTGCAGATGAGTAAGAGACTCCCCAGTCTGTCTTTTTGTGTTATGTTAATTTTGTTTTTGTTTTCTTTTAATGAAAAAACAAGTTTGCATGACTTGGAGCACAGCAATGCTAAGCAGCACCCACAGATAAGATAGCAGACAACTGGCAAAAAATAGAAACCAGCTGTATTTAATCATTTATTTAAATGTATGTTTAAGCGTATCTGAGCATGTTTGCATGGTGTGGTGGTCAGCACTGCTTATAGGTAGCTCAGTGTTATATGTAAAGATATACCTGATGTCTGAATATCCACATAACTTAATGGGTTGAGTCACAGCTCCATGTATAGTAGGTCCAGGGTATGAATATATGGAAGGCAGATAAGTATTTCATTTTAGTATACACACTTTGCAGACTAATTTAAAATATTCTTTGCTAAGCTCTGCTGAGACCTGCCTAGACCTGCTAAGCACTGCATGATAATGGCTGCCAATGTATATGTGCTGCTTGGCACTGCTTGGCTGGTTTGCACACTGCTAAGCTCCACTAAGATGCTAGGACTCTGGTTCTGTGAGTGTTTGCACTTCTTAGCTCAGCTGCTCTAGTTTGTGCAGAGCTAAGTGACACAGCACTTTTTTGAATGTTGCCCAATGATATTTAAGGGTAGGAAAACAGCCTATATTAAGCACAATAGGCAGGAATACATCAGAATCCATTGGAGTTCTGTCTCTGAAGGGTACTATGGCTGGTGATGGTGAAGGTGCATGCTTTCGGGCGCAGTGTTGGGGCATTCTGGAGTCCAGGATCATGGCTGGACTCCTAGTTAAAAATCATGATAACTGGCTTCTGCATGGAGGTTTCCAGAGCTTGGAGTATAAGGAAGAGGCCTGGGACTGGCTAGCCAGAAAACTCACCAGTGTTACTGGTATCCTCTGCACAGGTGAGCAGTGTCGTCACCACCATGATGACCTGAAACGCAGAAAGGGGGATCTCTTGGACACCTGGGTCCAAGAAACTCAGGCAGGGAATGCTCCACAAGTATGTAAGCAATTTTAATTCTGTTTCACCAATATCTGATCTGAATGTCTGCAAAACTGGTATGCATAATGGTGTACTTCTCTCCAAAGAGCTGCAGAACAGAGGGCTCACAATGTCAAGTCCCACTCCAGGTGCCTGGCCATGTTGTGCTGTGAATGTGGTGAGTAAGGATGCATTGTGCTTACTGTAGTGAAATAAGCAAGAAAGGATAAAGCATTAAATGCATTAAAGTATATACAATAAAGTCTGTAGTGCAATAAATGTGGAATTAGAGCAGTATTGCAAGAAATAAATAATGCCAACTGCTCTGCATTAAAACATGAATCAATACCAATAGCACCAAGGAAAATGGTGTACTTCAGAATTGTCTTGTTGTAACCATTGCAATAGACCTGTATGCAATCAGGCTGTAAGGTAAGGTGCTGTAGTCAAGTATAACACTGTAATAGCTGTAGAATGCAAATCTAATGGCTACCAGTTGTATTGTTTAACACATACAGTACTGTTTAAGGCTGTCTCTAGGCCAATATTGTTTACATAATGCTCTGTTATCCACAAACATCAGGTAAGCAAGGTATATGAGTGAGGTAGCCCACTCCATGATCTGATATTGTTTGTTGACTTCACATATATTTCAACCCACTAACAATAAAGTGTGTACTCCAGCATTGTAACACTGATATATAGTGTACCTACTATCTGCGTTATTCCTGTATTTCATGCATATCTGTTCTACTGTCACTGCAGTCTAGTATAATACTGTAGTAGTACTGCCATGTCAAATTCTGGTCCAGATAAGCTCTAGGCAGTTATCAGTCAGTCAGTAATCAGCAGTGACTCAGTAGCTCAGTTTGTTAAGTACTCTGTATATTGCATGTTTTACCACACACAGACCAGGGTTCAAATCCAGTGCTAGGTAGCACTAAATATGACAGTGGCAGTTACGTAATGCTCACAAATTCTCTCTCCACAGGAACTACAAGTAAATGGGTGAGGTAGTCTATATTATGAATAGAGAATTGTGTGTTTAGATTTCCCAGACTATTAAAATCATTAGCAAGAATGTGAAAAATTAGCAACGTGTAGTCAGAAATAATATGTGTAATCCTAGTATGGCTGTATGCCTGGAGTGTCTATTAAAACTTGCTGCAGTCACAGTCACTGCTATCGGATTCTATTCCCATGCCTGCCAACAAAGGCATGACTGCTGTTTAGTATCTGTGCTGTACACATACATTTTATTTATTATTTATTTATTTATTTATTTGCAGTTGGTTTGCCAGGATAGTCCATTGGGCCAAATGAACCCGTTTTCAATGGAGTCCTGGGGAGAAAAGCTCCAAAACTAAGTAGGTTACAGTAGGTTATTCTTAATAGATGTACAGCTTATACAATTACACAGAAGTTAATCATACAAGAAAAAACAATTTGCAAATAATACAACAAAAACTAGAGTGAGTACAGTCTAGTGATGAAATTAATAGGTAATACAGACTAAAGGGAAATTTAGCACAAAAGTACTGAGAAATAACAACATATTTGGAAGCATTTCATGACAATACTGAGGAATAATAACATATTAGGAAGCAATGCACAAAAGTACTGAGAAGTAATAAAGTGTCATGATTTCACATTATGCAATTAATAGTGCATAATCCACCTGTTACAGGAATACCATGGCAATGAGTACCTAGATTTCAAAGTATCACCATTTCAGCCCACAGAACACCTTGGTAGTTATATAGGTCCACCTGATGTGCAAGTGTTCTGTGTAGGTGTGTACCCGTAGTTGTTACCGTTTGCCCCATTGTGCCCCATGCATATAGCTTGAGAGGTATGTATTTGTAACATCAGCTACAGGAGACTTGTACTCCCTGTAAACATAAAGAAAATATAGATTAGAGTACTGTTGTCTACGAAGTAAGCTGCAGTGTTACTAATGGGTTGATTTTCTCTTTTTCTCCACCCCTTATCTTCATCTATTTATTATTGTTACTCATTGGTTATGGTTTACTATTAACATATGTTGTTACATTAACTGTTTTTTGGGGCATGTGTTATTATTGTTATGTATTATAATGCATGCATATTAACATGTCTTGTTAAATTATCTGTTTTGTTGTCCTTATGCTGTAACTGTTACTGGCATGCTGATATACTGACTGTTCTGTTATTTACTGTTGTGTTTCACATAATTTGCATTGATGTGTAATTATGTTATTTCCAATGTTCTGCCATGCTGTTATTACTAACAATGTTTTGTTAATAACTAATATATACTTATTGCTATACCTCCATTACCACAGCACATCGGAGTAGGTCAGTTCCTGGTGATCCACCCACCTTGCCTCAACTGGCTGTGGTACTGGGTCCTAGCACTTCTGGTACCCAGGCCAATGGTGCCCCTTCCAATACCCCTGTACCACCTATGTTGTCGGGTGGAACTGCCTCAGGGGATGGAGCCCAGCCTCCCCCTGAGAGCAGTGGCAGAGGGGCTGCAGTCACCCAGGATCAGCTGTTGATCATGGTGCATAGGCTTGTTCACTGGAGCTATGAACACCACCTGCACCAGATTGAGAGCATGCTGGCCAACCTGGTGGGGTAGGCTCCCCCTGACACCCAGCCTCCAACACAGCCACCCTCAGGCAGTGAAGGAGCAGTGACAAATGTCCCATGGGTGGGGACATTAGTCATGCTGCTGCCATCTGGAGGTATGTGCAACTTAGTTCCACAACACCCTACCCATTAAAGGTGTTTACCCCCTCATGTGTCACACTGACCCTGTCTGCTGTCTTGTCTGTCTACAAATGCATTCTCTCCTACTCAACTTACCTCTAAACATGTACCCATGTCCATTCCCCTACATTCCACTCTCACCTTAAAAAAAAATGGGCACCTGTCCCAAAAAAATATTGCCCCATACATAGCTCTCCATAGAACACCACTAATCTGGCCTAATTGGCTTGACAACACACTTATGTTGTCCTCATCCCTCTCTCTGGGGTTTGATAGTCCAAATTAATTTACAAACTCTGTTAAAATGCACAGCTGTTGCTGTACAAGATATGGATAGCTGTGTTTTTTTCCTTCACCCTTCCTGCACATCCCTAACTGCCTTTCACTATGTCTTTCCCCCTGCTTGCCCCCATTTCACACTTTCATATCACTCTCTTTTTCTTTTCTTTGTATTTTTTAAGTGCAGGTTTGCACAGAGCTAAGCGAAGTGGCACAGTGTGCTGCGCCACTTTGCTTAGCTAAGCTTAAATGAGCTTTAATGATTAAATGTGTTTATTACATTGTTAGACACATATTGTTAGACACATGTACAAAATGAACACCTCTGCCAAGTTTCATACTCAGGCCCCTCACACCTACAGCCCACTGCATTAACTCACCATGGCACACAGATCTGATGTAAAACAGGTGTTTCTAGCAAAACATACTGATTGCCACTTACAGTCATTAGGCATGTAACTGAAATAAAAATTAATGGGAAAAATGGGAGTGTACCTTGGACTCTGGTGCAGTAATACACCAGTAGACAGCCAAAGACATAATAATGGATGTAAGTGAGGCCTGTGATAGCAGGTATATGTGTTTTTTTAATAGCAACTTGAGGAAAGATGCATGCTAAGGCAGCAATGGTGAAGTACATGTACAACTGGGACCCTGGTGCAGAAATACAGCCACATAAAGCCATGCACATACTGATGGATGTAGAAATGTTTTTCACAGACTATACATGTGCACATATATCTTGCAAATACACATTCTTTTACAGTGACTCAGTGGTGCAGTCTGTTAAATGCCTTACATGCAGTACATTTTGCCACACACAGTCCTGGGTTCAAATCCAGTTTTATCTAGCAGTTCAATTGCATTATTCTGACGACAGCAAGTAATGACTAAGTCATGCAATACTAATCCGCACAGGTTACTGCTAGTTAATGAACTGCTACCCACTTTTGCAAGTCAGAGGCCTGCAGGTAGGGACACACTACACATATCCATATAGCCTAATTACATGTTGCCTACTACTCTATTATTGGCACCATTGCATAACAGACATACCTTAATCACATGCCTTGATTGGATTGTACAGGATACCCTTACCCTGGTTTCTGCCATAATGACAGGGCTGCCACAGCTGCCACAGTTACATGTACAGCTTGCTGTCCTCAAAAGTGTCCATACTCCCCCCTATGTGCACTAGGCTGCAGCAGCAGCTGCACCCTGTAGCATACATAGCTGTATGTAAAGGTAGCTGCTACTGACCTACCATACCTCCCACCCCCCCAGAACAAGGGATCCAGACACAACCATATGTAATGGGGGTACTAAGGCCCACAGATAGGGACATGTGTAATGATTTGCCCCCACAAAGATAGTAGGTTGATAGAATAACAGCTATTGCATAAGCATGCATATGCTGATGGGTATGAAGTCTGACACTCAAGTGTGTCTTTTCCTTACTGACCTCAACCCACAGTGTTTGTCAGTGAACTGCCAGATGACCACTATGTCATGGGACATTGACCACACATTTGAGGTGAAATTGTGGACATACTCCATAAATCTCTACAGTTAACAGTTATGGTACCTACCCTCTGTGATGTTGTACTCTCCACACCTCAGCCATGTCCATCTTAACAGCTAAGAAAGGGCCCCCAAGTCCAAGGCCTTAAATATTGCACTGTGGTGGCATATCATTGGTCAATGATAGTGCAATTCAGCTATTTTGGTTGCAATTAGCAATTCTAAGCCACAGATTAGTGTAGAGGCAATTACCCGCTAGCGAGCAGTACCTTAAAAAGGCAAGCAGCTACTTATGGGGAACAGCTCTGTATGAGATTTAACTCACATGGAGAGCGGATTTCCAAAAGTGTACCAAAAGCAAAGTTCAAAAAAGGAGTATTGCACTCCAGCAGGTATGGAAAAGATTTCTCCATACAACAGGATGTGGATGGGAAGATGGAGGTATGTGGAATAGAGATTACAACAGTAAGCCTGTCTTAGATCTATGGTAATGATGTATCAGTGATACTCTGCTTTCCTACCCCTACAGGCATGCCTCTCAACTGTCCCTGATTTTTAATCACATCTCAGCTCCCTGTCAATCCCTCCTACAACAGTTATCTGTTGTAAGAAAGCTAGTGGATTACACATAATACATAGTAGCAATGAGTAAGGGTGTGCAGTCCTGTAACTTCAAACAATGTATTGTAATTCGCCTTCCTCATTCAGTCACTGTCTCACATACTTAGTTCTAACATTTTAAAAGTGTCCCTGAATGCCCCTGATATACTCTGGCTAATTCCCTGTTTTGTTGATGGCTATGCCTAACATACCTGCCAACCTCTTACAGCATGAAACCAGGACAAAGCCATAATTTATGGGGGAACAAAGGCCTAAACTCAGCGGCAGTGTTTAAATATTTTTCAGAGATCCAAATGTTTGTGTGAAAATGAGCAAAACTATGAGGCAAACATCCTGACATTCTGCAAACATCTGTATATTTGAGAGATATGATGCCTACAGGGAACATATACTACAGCAGATTTGCATTGTTTTCTGTCATTGTGGATCTCTGGTGTTGCTGGACTGTCCCCATACAGTTGTTGTAATAGCACACTGTTAATTGTCTGGCGGTAGCCATATGACATATTAGTGGGTGTTTGCCCATAGGGAACAACCACAGTAGACTACTGTGCTGGGTGTTAGAACATACAGCAGAATCTGTCACTTTACACAGGGACATACCCCAGTATTGCTACTATCGTGGTGGTATCCACACATGTAGAGTGCTGCCAGACTGTGGAGTATGACGTGTTAGGGAGCAGTAGATAGTGCAGGCCATTATGGGTGTGCTGCATCTGTACATAGTGGATCTCCACATATTTGATCCTGTAATGTGTTTCCCTTTTTTTATCTTTCAGGAACCATGTACCACCAAAGAACATGCCCCCTTCTCAGAGGCGGAAAATGGCATGATAGTGGATGGACTGAGACAGCACCATCAGATGTTGTTGTCCAGGGGGAGGCATAATCGGGAGCAGTGGGCAGCATTGTGGGCAAACCTTGTGTGGGATGTCAATCAGATTGGCTGACTGGACAGAATCTATGATCAGGTCCAACACCAGGCCACAGATATACTGAATGGTGCATGAGGAAGGGTAGCTGATACTGCCAGGGATCATGTTGCTACTGGTGGAGGGCCTGCAACAGAACATCCACTCACAGCCACAGAGGAATTCCTGGTGAACCTAAGAACACACAGCAGCTCCCAGTCATTCATCACTCCATACATCGGGAAGGTAGGTGCCACAGTGTCCACAGCAGAGAAGCATCCAGGTAAGCGTACTGTGTTCACCAGTGGCAGGCTGTACATACCTGTACATGGGTGTTAGGTCTATCTGCATTGGGGGGGGGGGGTTAGGGTTTACACACAGTTGTGCACATATACACAGAATGTCAGCAATACAGCCAGTATCACAGTAGGTACTGTACATGTGGACATATGCACATATTACCGTGTAGTGTTGCAACATTTGGTGGAGCTGACAATACTTCTCACTCAACTTTTCATAGGTCTATCAGGAGTGGTCCAAGTCTGTGGTCCTGTACCTGGTAAGTCTGATACAGTTTTTTACGGATCATATATACCCTATGAAAATTAAAGGCTGCCATATTACCCTATGTACAAATGTTGTGTTTAACCAGAGTAAAATATTTATATGTTCCATTCTGGAACAGATAACTACAGTTCATAGACTGGTTGGTCACATGTGTGTATTTGAATGACCATTGACATGTATGCACTTATAGTTATGAGCGGCTACACAGCCTGGTATACACGAGGTAATTACTCCAAGATGCGTGTTCAAACACAAAAGGGAAATGCTACATACCAGAGGCAGTGACTCTAGTACTGGCATATCATTCTCAAGATAGGTGTACTGGGTTTTATGTGTTGGTCTGTTACATATAGTATCATATTTTATACCTTACAGGCAGATTGTACTGGCAACTTTACCTGGATGTGGCTGACATGCATGTTATAAAGGGATTGACTTGTCTGTGTGTGTTGGTGTGATGTTGTCTTTTGTATGTGGGAGCAGAGATGAGAAGATGTGTGAGTGGTATTGCAGTTGTGGATCCTCATTTGTATGAGTGTGTGAATTACCATACATAAAAGTGCAGGTAGTAATGTCCTGCTTTTGTCTTCATTTTCACAGGTGACCTGAGGGGTTGTAGTCTTTCCCCCCTCACAACCTGATGTCAGTGTCTTATCAGACTCTGATGATGATGGCATCCATAGTGAGGTACAGGCTGGGTTGTTGGGGGCTGAATCTGTCCAAGAGGTTGACATCTCTCTTCTGCCCCCCACTGTTACTGCACACAGTCAGTATGCCCACACATACCCAGTCCCCAGAGGCCACATATATTGGACAGTCAAGGATGGCAACATTGAACAGGACAGTGTGGCAACTATGGCATCAGTGAGTGTAGAAACTGGCCATAGCCAGACAGTTGGCAAAGTCCCACACAGGTGGATTGGCAGGGGTGCTTGTAGGAGGACTGCTGTCCATCCACCACCTGTCGCAGGTGTCACATCATGGGTCACTTGGCATATGTTTCGTACTGTCATGGAGCACAGGCACATTCTGAATGCAACACCAGATGGATGCTTAGGGTTATGGATGTAGCACAGTCTAACATCCGTGACTGCCTCCACTGCATTGGGGACACCCTGGATCTGTTCACTGATGCAGTGGACAGACGGTGAGCTGAGACAGTGTCTGTCTTGGACCGCACATTCTCTGTGCTGGAATATCTAGTTGGAGTTATGTGTCGGACACATGGTTGTAAGTCAGCAACACCATCTGCTGAGAGTCTACATGGCTGTGTGCCATCACATTCTCATAGTGGCAGTATCTCCAGCACTACAGAGGGAAGTGTGCTGTGCATACCATGATGTGGCAGGCCATGGGGAACACAGCCCCAGCATTTTGCAGTCACCTTCAGGTACTAGCACTGCATCTGACCTTGGGCATGATGGTGCCAGTGCTACTCCTAGCAGAGCCAGTTTTCGTGTTTGTGGCCAGAGGTGGTGGACCATCCACTCTGCCATGTACAGTCCATAGCTGTCCAACATACACATGTGTAGGATTAGCACTGGGCTTGACTGTGCACACGCACACACACTCAAACACCACTGTCACTTGCAGGTCACCTACAGACACACACAGCACCTCTCCATGGCCCATCTAACCCACACCCCTCCTGACTCACACACATGCTGTCAAATGTTTGGCACAGCCTAGGCCTCAGCACCCCCACATCACACCCTGTGCATGTGTTGATACCTGTGCCACATCCCTGACAATCATGCCATTAATGCAGGGAAATGCTACTATTTGTCTGATGCACAGGGTGTCTATATCACTTGACATGTACTTACGTAGTGCAGTATTGTTTTGCCATGCCACTTGTGGGCCACAACAGGTACTCTATGCTGGCTTGTGTCATGACTACACATCACACTTTATGTATCTTTGTTGCATGATGTTGGACTGGCAATAGTGTTACAGACTGACAGTTGTGTCACTGACTGCGTATGTTTCTGTTCCAGGAGTCTGAGGGGATACAGTACAGATAAATGGCAGCAATACAGCACACAGGATGGCATGGCAGCACAACAAAAATGTGACATCAGCAAGGTACAGCAGTATACTTGCATGGCACCCTAGATGCATATGTGTAGAACAGTCTATCAGGAACAATGGGGGCAGTCAGCGTATTCACGCATTCATACTTTGTGATAAGGTCTGCTACCAAGGCTACATGTCACCTGGGTTACCAAAACTTACAAATCTAGAAGGTGTGGTGATGGAGTTGACAGATCTGCAAATATCCTCTATCCGGGTCAGACAGATGGTAAATATCAGTTATGATAATGTATAGGAGGACAATTTACAGCCAGCAGCTAGTTACAGAGCCAAAAAGTACACAACCATTGGACAGGTATAATCTATTATTACATACTATAGCTTGCAGTACTTATCACATGCACCACAGAGTTTATCTGATATTAGATTGTCACCCTGCACTCTTGGGGTGGATGACATCAGCAGGCCTTGTAGAAGAGGACAATATAGAGGCCAGCAGCTAGTCACAGGGCCATAAAATGGATAACCATTGCACAGAGATAGCCCATATAAGTTTGTCCGTAGTGCTGCTTGGGGATATATTTACACACACACACATATACACACACACATGCACACAAGCATGCACACACACACACACACACACACACACACACACACACACACACACACACACACACACACACACACACACACACACACACACACACACACACACACACACAACACACACACACAACACACACACACACACACACACACACACACACACACACACACACACACACACTTGGCTGATGTGAGATTAGAGCCCCTACCTAGCTTCAATTACACATTATAGCTCACAGTACTTATCGCATGCATCACAGATTACATCTGTTGTATATGTGACTGCAGGCGCAGTACTTGTGGAGTATGCAAAGTAGCCTTGTGTTAGACAGCATGTGTGGCCTGCAGAATGATAGTGCTTGGTACTGTTATTGTATCTACTGTCCTAGGAGTGGGGTACCTGTCACTATCCCTACTATGTGTGTACAGTTAGCAGTATGGCCATATGTGGCTGCTTGCAGTTAGATAGGCAGACATGTGGCCAGGAACAATATGGCCTGTCCAAGGCATGCATTGAACCATTGTATAGTATGACACCTGCTGACCTGTGTCTGTCTACAAGGTGACATTCCACAGGCACAGGGGTCTGTGGGTGAGTGGATTATGTACTATCGCAGTCTTGGTTTGATTCCTTTGGGCAACTGTTTTGATGTGTGAGTGCAGATAACCTCAGCATTCCGAGGATATGTGGGGAAATCCATACATCCCCACACACACACACACACACACACACACACACACACACACACACACACACATATATAATGTGTATAACAGGGATGTTTCTATAAATGTTGCTGTGTGTACATTATGTATATGACTTCCATACATATATGTCAAGAGTCTATGTATCATTGTAATATATATATAGTTATATATTGGTATTATATGTATATGGGGTACATACTGATAGATACACTACTCATGTGAGAGGGGGATAGGGTCAGACAGATATGTAGAGGTAGCTGTCTGTATGTACAGAAGTATTTCTACATAGCAAGTCTTTGTGAGAAAAGGCAATAGAATTTCACTCAAGTTAGCTAAATGTAGGAGCGTGCCCAGTGGGGCTGACAGTACTTACAAGGTGACTCCATGCCAGAGCTACCTGCACTCCAGGCTGGGATTTTGTGTGCTACAGACATTGGCAGCTGCACCTGTTTCCACAGTACAGCACTTCCCTGACATTGTCCACAGCATTGCCTGGCTGTGTGATGTAATTAATATGTGGGGTACATTAGGTAACACCACATATAGGGTGACAGTCTGCATACCTCTCATGTGCATGTTTTTTCGTAATGTCCAGCATTTCACCCCATATGTCTGGCCTGTTCCTCATACATTTGTGGTGTTCCAGTAAAATGTTGTATAAGGCAGTCAGTGAATAGTACTAACTACACACAAACATTTCAGTGCTAGACTTTATATCCATCAGATATTCTGTACTGATGCACCCTGCTTTTATACTAGCCACATTCTAGATGAATCAGAGCATCTGAATGCCTGTCTCTGGTTTTGGCCCTTTGTCCCCCCATTCTGTCTGGCTTTGTCCAGCTTTCATGTAGCCATTTGTAAGGGGTACTAGAATATGGTAGGGGTATGACAGTCTGTGAGGACACCACCATACGACTACCTCACATGCAAAATATGTGGATACTGCCACATTCAAACCATCAATACCATCACTGATGCTAATGTCCCTAGCCTATTGAGCAAGACAGGCTGCCGGACAGGGATGCGTCATTCATCACACAATTAACAGCATATGGCTATACACTGTCACCCCTGCATTATGTGAGACATAGAACATGTGTTGGGGGTGGGGGTGGGGGATGACCAGCGCATGCTCTGCTGGAATTGACAGTTGTGTGACTGTCATGTGACCCCACTGTTTGCCATCTCCTTTGAATAATATAGTGGACTTTTCAGCCATGTTGCTTAGTACATTATGGAGCACAGACTAATGGACAGAGTACCTGTTGTCCCAAGTGGCTGTTAGATCTTCCCAAGTAGCCCAGCAGCCTACTATATTCCCTTGCATAAGTGCGGCAGGTCCATATATATGCTACCATATTCTAGTACCCCTTACAAGTGTTGAATAGGTGTGTGACTTACCTTTCAAATGCAGTAGTTGGCAGACCTGTAGTTCAGGGCTGACTCTGAGGCATGCAGTACACAGCCAATAAATGGTTAGGTACAGGTTGTGTGGGCTGGGTGGCATAAGTTTTACTAATATATATGCAAGTTGGAGTAAGGTGTCAGTCCCTAGGGCCATAGGTTATCAGTGCATGTGCTATGCATTGTCTCTTGGCCAAGGCCAGGGCATACTGGGCATGCCTACGTCTACCTACTGGGACAACCTCAGGTGGTTTCCTCCTTGGAGTCCCCCTGTGGACATACCTCTCAACCTGGAAACATCAAAAATCTGGACAAGGTCCATGAAAAGTAGGTACAAATCTATATGCCAATTAACATAAATTTTAAATATATAATTATGTAACCCCGCCCGTTCCAATGGAATTGTGGGATACCAACTTTCAAATGCAAACTGAAAAACAGACAACCAAAATATGGCACCAGAGTCCCCCTGCAGCCATTCCAATGTCCCATTACCTGGCTATTTCACCCCATTTACCATAAACACTAATGTTCATACTGGTTTACATCTACTATGATTATTTGGATTTTGTTTTTATATTTTCTAGCACAATGCACAAACACTAATAGATATCTGCTAAACAAAGCAATACTGTCTCACAATGAAAACAGACTTAGCATTAAAATTTATCTGCCTTTGAAACTCACATTCATTGAAACAGCATTGAGACCCACACAACATTCAAAGAAAATGCATCTGGCCAGTGGTGGATAAAGATTACCTTTGGGTAAATTATAGGCCGCTTGCACACAAAACAAGAAACATACACTTGTTCTTTGATACACCTTCCTGAATTTATTAAATTATATCCCTTGTATAATACAGCACACTTGTTAGAGTGCATTTTAAATTTATTGTTTGAACATTTTTCCAGTAGGTAATGAAACAAAAGGCATGAACCAATAATGACAAAACTGCCCAATTCAGAATATTTCCATCATAAAAGTCTACTTACTTACACACACACATGTTTATATAAAAATAGAATGACAGTAGTGTAAGCCATGGGCATCTTGCATAGCTTCTTGAACTTATTTTCAATTTCAGTTTTTTGCTTGACTTATTCTGGTTTGTGTTATCAGACCAACTCAATAGCTATAAATGCACAAAATAAACTAGGTGAACTGCATGTTTTAAGACTTCCAATTACTTCCAAGTACTGGCAGACCCTCTCCTACACTCATCTTGAAGCATCAAAACTATCATTGTAATCCAGGTGCTGTTAACTGGCCACTCTTGCTTCCCCACTGTCTGCAGTGGAAAAATATGTTTTATCTTGAATACTGGAAAATGTACTGTACTTGTTTAAAATAGTTTTCTTATAATGCAGCACAGAACATGATCATTATGATTTTCTGTTCCTGAATTTGGGATAATGATATTTTTTGCTCTTTCCACTGAGGCACAAATGCCCTTGTGCATGACATTTTCTCACTTTTGTTGTATCTGTAGCTATGCCCTTGACTGTTACATCCACCCCCTTTAAAGTACAGCAACACAGTACAGTATCGCCATTGCATCTACATACTGTGGGAGTAGAACCCACAGCCTTCTGCATCAATAGCAAGTATTTAACCTGTTATGCTATTAACAATGCAAGCAGACTCAGCATAAGCAACACTAACCTTCTCTTCCCCTGAAGTTCACAGCTCCTTGTAAAATCCACTCTACACCCAACTGTATCTCTCAACTTTGCAGCACAAGAAATCTGGAAAAAGCCAAAATGTATTAGGAAGCAAAAGCCCAAAAACTAGGGACACATTTTAAACATTGCTTGTATAATTTTGGAAAGTTTCTAGAATAAAATGTGTTACCACCATGTGTTTCACTACCAAGTCTTGAACCCAGGACCCTGTGCACTACAGTCAGAGCAACATACCACTATATCAAATCAGCAGTTTCCTGAATTATAGGAAGACTGAAACTTAAATGGCTATCATTTTGTGAATTTAGCTCTCACTTCTCACCATAGCTCTCATCCTCTTAGCACAAAAAACCTGGACCAAGTCAATAATGGGGGAATACAAATTCAGTTCTCACTTCTCACCATAGCTCTCAACCTCTTAGCACAAAAAACCTGGAAAAAGCCAATAATGGGGGAATACAGAATTCAGTTCTCACGTCTCACAATAGTTCTCAACCTCTTCGCACAAAAAACCTGGACAAAGCCAATAATGGGGGAATATAGCCCCAAAAATAGGGACAAATTCCAAATACTGATTTTATAAACTTAGAAAATTGCTACAATAAAAGGTTTTGTGTTACATGTATTTTTCAACCTCTGTACAACTTAAACCCTGTACTACTTCTTCTCTTATCTGTCATCATGTAAGTATGTAATGTATATTCATCTATTTTGCTGTTATACTTTTCTTAATTCTACTATATAATATTAAAATTTGCTTAATTGTACTATTTTTACTACGTAATATGGAGCTTTTCTCCCTGGGCTTCCACTGAAAATGGGCTCCTTGAGCCCAGTGGACCTCCCCGGTCATTAAACTGGAAATAAATAAATAATAAATAAAATTTTCTGAAGAATATGAACTCTGAAATTCAAATACTTGTCATTATTTAGTGAGTTCAATCCTTCACTGATTTGCCACAAAAATAAAAAAAAACACAGATTTTATGAGGAACAGAACAAAAATATGAGGCATAAAAATCTGAAACATTTTCACAAGGGGTGGTGTTTAGGGACTTTAGGCTCTTGTTACCTGTACCCAAGCTACAAAGTTTGAGCTTGAGTACCTCCTCTAGCCACCAGGTATATTCACCTTGGGCATTTCACACACACACACACACACACACACACACACACACACACACACACACACACACACACACACACACACACACACACACCTCTGCTGCAGCATATGAAAATGGCAGCTCTGAGCAGTTGAAAATACATGCATGTTGAGCCCTTCAGCTCAATTCTGACAGGCTGTGTCACAGACCTGACGTCATTGCGCACATGACTTCAACTCAAAAGCCAGGAAATAAAAGTGCCTGGAAATTAAGGGGTGCCACTCGGGAATTGTGTCACCCATTATTTGGACCCCAGACTCGGTAAAAACCAAGTAATTCAGCATGGTTGGGAGGTATGTCTGTGGGTGTGGCTGTGGTGACCTAGGCACTGGTGGGAGGCTGTGTATCCCTTCCCTTTGCTGATCCTGCTGCAGCTGTTTCCACAGGATCATATTGTATAGCATGGCACATACTGTGAACATGTGTGCACATGTGGCTGTAGAGTACTGCAGTGCTCCACCAGATATATCAAGGCACTAGAAGAATTATTTCAGCAGTACAAACACATGCTCTATGATATTACTAGTTTGTGCGTGTGCCTCATTATGACATTCTTCGGTGGATGTGTGTGCATTTCTGATGGGTGTCATCATCCACAGTTCCAGTGCATAGCCATCATCCCACAGTAAATGGCCATGTGGGATGTCCTCCCTAGCAAACTTCTGGTACAGCTGTGATGTGTGCCAGATATGGGAGTTGTGACAACTGCCAGGGCTGCCAGCAGACACATTTATGACAATGCCCTGGGCATTGCACATGACCTGGCAGTTGATGGAGCGATACCCCTTGTGGTTGACGTAGATTCTACCCTCCTCAACGGGTGGTGCCTTGATGTGTACATGAGTGCAATCTATGGCACCAGTACCTCAGGGTAGTGTGCTACACAGTAGAAGTGTTGCATACTGCTGGCCCTCACCTCAGAGGTGAGGAGAAAATAAATGTGCTCACTGGCATGTGGTAGCATGGCATCCAGGAACTGGTGGAGTACCCTGGATTCTGATGCCTGTGAGACCCCCATCATGTCCCCAGTTGGTCCTTGAAAAGTACCTGTAGCTAGTATCCTAAGACCTACACATACCTTTGTTTCCACTGGGATGGGTTGCCCTTGTTGGTTCTGGGTCTGAGTTGGGGTCAGCAGAGCTCAGTGAGTTCTTGTAGCATGTCCCCTGTCCTGTAGCGCTCTACAATCTCTAGCTCATGTAGCTCATAGAAGGTTACCCTGGGCCTAAGCACTCTTCTCCTTCTCACTGTAGGCCTATAGTCAGCAGCAGCAGCAGCATTGACCCCAGCATCTAGCATATACATAGGTAGCAGACCTGCAGCAGCCGCTAGCATTCTTTCAGTTAAAACTCCCAAGTGTGTACTCCACTGGTGCAGAGTATGGGGTGAAATCAGAATGTAGGGTGTATGCAACCTTTATACTGCTCTGCTGTAGGTGCAGCATGTGTGATTGGCTACCTATGATGCATTCCATCTGCCAAGGACATCATTAACTCATTCACTCCAATGGGGCTCAGGAAGCTTGCAGTGTTACTTCCAATGGGTGGAGCCTAAGCCTTTTGACAGAATCAAATTATGTCCTCACATTTCAAACAAATGTTCATATCTCTGGAACCATAGAGGTTATAAAAGAAGTATAAATGGCAAACTCTTCAGTACAAAATATTTTTATAGTGGTATTATTCTTTAGGATCTAGTTTGTAAACAGAATTTTATAAATCATAGTAAACAGAGAAACAATTACATTTGTAATATTTTGTAAACAACTTACAATATCTCAGTGACCACTGAAGTTACACCCATATTGTCAGTAACATTTTATTCATCTAGTTGAGAGCTTTCATATGAGGCTAAGGAGTTCTGTCTGTGTTACTTGGTTGTTGAGATATTTAGAAATATATGAAAACTGTATCTATATAAATAAAGATCATAAAAACAAGTTAGTATCTACTTATGTGCACTAGACACAGGTCAAATATTAGTGCACTTGAGTTTGCCATTGTATAAGCTTTAAGATGAAATATTTTAAAACCTTGTACATAGCATGGCTTTGGAATTATTGATGCAAATATGAACAAGCAATATTTGATGTCTAGAGGTATCAGTAGGAGTTAACTGCAGATGCACCAGATGTAATGAGACTGTTAATGGCCCTAGTTTAAGTGAAACTGGGGTCATCAGTAATTAAGATATCATTGCCTTTCTCAGCCAATTTTTTTTAAACAGCACTTCCTCACTCAGCAGAGTGCCACGTACATGATCCCATGAAGGTTCATGCTCAGCATGGTGGCTCACCATGCAAACATGTTCAAACCCAATAAAACATGTGCCTAGAAGGTAAACAAAGCTTAGCAGCAAGTGTACACACCACCATGCTCAGCAGGGTGCTGGGCCATGCAAACAGGTACAGCTGAGCTCCAATGAGCTTAGAAGTCTTCAGACATACACCCCTTTGATGTCAGCTACCTCTTCTGTGGATACCAATATGGTTCTGTGCCAACATGGATGGGATCTGCGGACACAGATACCCATTTGTGCTATTCAATAACCTCAGCTCATTTGCATAGGGATCCATGCACACAACCTGGAACAACATGGTTCTAGGCACTGCCTCCTTAGCAACAGAACCATTCCACCATTGTAGATACTCCACACTGTTGCATACTAAAAAATTTCATTTTTACGCTTTTTAATTTTTTTTTTCATAATGGCATGTTTGAGCACTGTGGCACACGTACAAACATACCCACATTATTAAAAAAATATATATAATTATTTTCCATGCAGTTTTGGACACACGGTGGATAGTTTTGCACATATCTGTTTCTGCTATGCTAGTTCTGCCCATCTACCTGCACTTTTACAGCCCCTGTTGTTTTTTTTTACGTCCTGCACATGGAATTTTTCCGTGTATACTATAGACACTAACACGGGGTCTGCAGCACTGCCTATTTGCTTCCTTGATCACTTTACCTCCCTCATTTGCATGCAATTCACCTGCTTATCAGTTGATTTTCATGCTACGGATACTTCTGTGTAGGTGCATGCATGCGCGCTGCCCAGCTCTGTCTACTGGATCGCACACCTGCTTACTTTCGTGTAAGCAGTGTGCCACTATGCCTACATGGAAGAAAAGTCTGTGTAGGCTTTATTAAATCCCTCCCCATTATCTTTTCCCTTTTATTTCAGGTCAATTACTGTTAGCCACCCATCTAACATTTCCATAAAAATATTCCATACCAAGTTACTGTAGCCCTACCACCCTACTGCAGTTATACTATTGACAATAAAATTTCTCTTTTTCATAGAATCATTGCATACTTTAATCTTTTTTCTCTACATTTTTACTCTTTCCTCTTATAGGGTCAACTGTCTATTACTGCTATCTTAGAGTGCACATTATTTAATGATCCAACCATTTTTTCTTTTGGTTCATACACAATTGCTCTAGCTTTTACTGCCTCAATCATCCTCTTTACTTCATCTATTTGCAGATTCTCTCTCCTCCACCACCATTTTTAGTGATATATTTTTCCCTACTATTATTACAAGTGACAAAAAAGCCTGCACTTTTGGCAGTTTCTTTCTCATGCAATTTAATAAAAACAGATCTTTAGTAAAACAGCCCTCATGTCCTGCCAGTCTTATTTGCTTTTTTTCAGGTCAGTTATAATTGCTGTTCCCTGTATTCCCAAACATATACTCCCATGAGCCCCATTCCATATCCTGACATCTCCAACACCAAGCAGGGGCCTGAGGTTTCATTTTAATTATTTTAAACCTCCATCATTTTGTCGAATATTGTGGAGCTAACACAAATTGATTTCTCTCCCTTTATGTTAATATTATACCTAGTCACTCACTCTAGTGTCCAGTCCTGCTTCACCTCTATATCACTTGTGTTTCCATGCTCCACTAAATTTGTACAGTTTAAAATAAGAAGCAAACCTTTGATCATATTGTTTTACTTTTGTTGTTTACTACATGGAAAATTATTTTTTTATTAGTTCCACAGATCATTTGAAACGTTGCCCAGAGTCTTTTGTTCAGGCCTCTCTGTGACAATCATTTCAAGAATTACAGCATTCTGATTTTGCACCCTTCATGGCAATTTGTTTTTCTTCTGGAGAGTATAAATGGTGTTTCCAGTTTTCTTACATGTTGCTTGTGAATTGTGATATATGTTGACTGTGTATATTTACCTAATTTTCCTCATTTTGTTACTCTGTTTTAATCCATCATATGACACCATCCCATCTTCAATTTATTTCACTTTCCATTTACTGTAAAAGTTGGGCCAAATTACTTCACACTTGTTTCATAATGTTCAGCAAAAAAGGCAGTACCACCACATTTCTTGATTTGTCCATCAGATATGACAGTTTTTTGCACTGCAATCTTAGGCTTTTGTCTGCCAGTTTCTTCAGAAATTATTCAGTGCCATTGCTACATATTTATCACATTTCATGCCATCTATCAGCCTTCTCTCATCTGATCAGTCCATTTTGCTCTCCTTAGAGCAAGAACTAATAGCAGGAGACGATCATTTAGGCAGCCATTGCATTTTTCTTGTTCATGGCTTAAGTTACCACCCCCTCAGAGCTGATGTGACAAGCTTGCTTACATAAAAGCCTGACATACCTTCCACTTTAGTGGGGCTATGTACGCTTCTGCATATATTCCCCAGAAGGCCATTGTATATTGTGGACAGAACAAACATACTTTTTGGGGCCATGCACTGTGCAATGAACTCTCATTTTACCACAGAAGACTGTATTGCAATAGACTGGACCAATTTGTTTCCACCAGGATGGGTGAATTGGCATTTGTTACTGCCACCCTCTCTGGGTGGCTCTTCCAGCACCTGGATCACTAATCAAACACAGATTGTCTGTCATAGTCAGAGCTTCATCCATTCTCACCACTGAACTAATGGCCTTGTTTAATGTTTGACAGGCTCACTGTGTTAATAGTTCTGTGTTTAAGTACTCTGAATCAAATGATGTTTATGTGGAGCATTTGACAGCCTTACTCTTTGCTGCTTTATTTTTCATATAGTCTCTCTGTCTAATAATGCCTTATGTTTGCATTTAGCTTGCTTGTTTTGTTTGCTGAGGTGAATATTGTCAGAATGGTGAGAACACCATAATACTTACTGCAGGTGACAAAATATGTGCCATTTACTAGACTCTTTGTTTGGTCCATAAAACTACATATCTGCACTTTCCATGCACTCACAATTCCTTGTCATACAATCTGCATCATTCAGTAGCTCTTGGCTCCTTAGTTATATCATTGGACAATTCAGTCTCTGAAATGTATCATATTCATTGTTGAAAGACAGTTGGCTCCTGCAGTATTCTCTCTACTAGCCACATTTTTTGGGTTGTTGTGTAGTCTAATTAGGATTTTGCTGCACCCTACATGTAAGTGAAGGTCTGAACTCTCAGCTTGTCATGAAACATTCTATATGTCATACAGACAATTTAAAGTATTCACTTTTTCTCAACGTATGAAAGTATCCTAGGTATTTCATCTGCTTGAACTGCACTGTCCCTGTTTAAAACTTGTATCTCTAACTTCTGTTGATCAACTCTGGATTTCAATCCCTATAAAAGAACTCCTAGCTGCTATAAACAGTGGCATTTATTTTTAATGGTACCTCAATTCATTTTATCACCATAACTGACTGCATGAGCACTTACTATTGCAATGCTTTGTTGACAACAGCCTCTTGCAGACATCTTTTTAAATGTCTCTAAGGAGTAAATTTTGCATTTGCATATTTTCAGCACACCCAGAAATACAACTTGTTTTTCCTCATGATATTTTTTGTTGTATGAAAGTAGTGCACTTCAACAGCTGTCATAAGTCCACAAAAATCACAGCCATTAGTTCCACTGCTTCTTTCTTCATCAATGATGTTTTACACTCCCAGAGATTCAGCATTTCTGCTGCTTTATCTTTCTTTTTCATTAACTGTTTCACACAGCTGCAGTGCCTCTTTCATAAGATGAATGAAAAATATTTAAATACATGCCTTAGCAGACACACACAGATAATGTTTTAGTCATTAACTTCCCCTAACTAGCCACATCACCAGAGTATTCTATATTTATATATTTATTTATTTATTTATTGCTTGATTGACATTTGATTAAAGTCCAACTGGGTACATGCCTATTTGCAGCAGAGGGGCCTGGAAAGAAAAACCTCCAAAGTATTACAAAACATTTTAAGAGCAATAAAGTTACAATCTTCAAAAGTAATACAAAACATCTACAGTTAAATAATTATATCAAATCAGACATAATGTGAATACATTGGTTAAATACAGATACAACTTATATGACAATGGTTGTAATATTTAGAGAGGTTTTAGCCAGTTTATTTAAAGGGAAGATAGTATAATAGAAACAGGAATTGCAATATGAAGTGACACAAAAACAGGGTTATGGCATATTTAGAAAGAAAGTCAGGGGACAGAAATTGTTTAAAGTAAGGAAGTGAGTGAAAAAGGGAGACTAAGGAGGTGTAAGGTATGAACAGGTACTTGCTCATAGTTAGAGATATAGTTTATCCTGGTGTTGAGCAAGAGCCAGACTTTGGCCAGAAAATCTTTCAGAATGGTATTAAAGGAATACAGGGCAAGTATTGGCCTCATGGATAGAGGTGAGAAAGCCTTAGCCATATGGTATGGGTACAGATCATGCCCAGCAAATCTGATAGACTGGTGGACACAGAGGAGTTTTTGGTCATTGATTTTTAATGACAGAGTGGGGACATAGTTGTGTAGAATGGTATTTAGTACTGGACAAGCAAATAGATGCTGCATAATTTTATAGGTGGTAAAAAGCTGTGTATATGCCAACTGATGGTGTAGTTCCAGTTCTGGAGATGTGCCAGGTTGTTTGATGTGCATAGAATTATGGAGTCATCTGAGTATTGTATTAGGGAGGCCTGTTGTAGAGATGTGTGGAGGATATCAGGGGAAATTTTTAAAGAGGAGGGGTCCAAGGATACACCCTTGTGGTATACAGGTGGTGACAGGGAGGTATGGACATGGGAGGGATGAAAGCTGTATTGTGTTGGGGATGGAGTTAATCCTGTGGGACATAGCTTAACAATTGTTTTTGAATACATTTTTCAAGTATTTTGGAGAGGAGGGATAAGCTTGCCATAGGTCTAAAGTTAGTAAAGTCTGTTGAATTTCCCCCTTAGTGTAAAGAGATAATGTGTGACTTTTTCCAGAGAGAGGGAATGTCAGAGTCCTGGACCGATATATTTATTAGGACTGAGACAGAATGGACAATGCTACTGGCTGCCATTTTAAGGTACTCACTTGGAAGGTCATCAGCTGAAGTTCAGCATGGTTTGACTGTGTGTTTGAGTATGAAGTATGAGAAACAGGTAAAGTAGCATACTGTCCTTTTAAGGCTACTGAAATGAAAGACAACAAACAATAGCTCTACTTGGAGAAAATAATTGTTTAATAGGTGGAAGCATCTCACATTAGAAGAAAGTCATCTGAAGAAGATTAAGAACTGAAGAAACTGGCCTACTGAAGACTAGATATTAACAGCCTGGTAGAAGATTGTGCAAAGCAGACTTAAATAGAGATACATGATATAAATAGGGACTGTTGGTGCTTTCTAAGAAAGATACAAAGAAGCAGTGGCTACAGTTGTTGTTTCACAGCTCATGCTACTTAGGTTGTGTTCCTAGCTGTGTGTCTTCTGTTGGCCTGTCCCTCCTCTGCTCATGTTGACTTTTGTCAAGTGGATATTTTCCTCCCACATCCCAAAACATATTTAACATGTCAATAAGTAAATTAGCAATTCCTGAAATAGCTTGAAGGTGTGTGCAGGTGTCTGTGTATCCATGTGTGTCTGTGTCCCGCAATGGACTGATGTCCCGGTCATAATTCCTTCACTGCCTTGGTCTACCACTTGTCAGAATAAACTGTACCCCCCCCCCCACTCCAACCCTGAAAAGAACAACAAAAGTATTAGAGAATGCATAAATATGTGTTTCTAAATATGGTATTTCAAAACTGATCATGATAGATGAAAGTGAAACTGTTCATAAACTTTATGAGGTCAAAATGTGCCTATTCGTATTTACAAGTAAACAGCTTTGGATATGAAAACGGAAATCTCTGAACCTTCTTTTCTTTCATGGCACACCAATGAATCCCTCTAGTGCAGAATAAAATAAGACAATTTAGTTTGTGGTCAAGTGTGTTTTATGAGGTGTTAACTAGTTTGAGCAATTCTAGAGGGACATTTTTGCTGTGCTTCAGAATGGGATACTTGCAGCAAGAGTTGCTGAATGCTGTGAAATAACTTAATGAGATAGAAATGAAACAACATACTGTGGTGGCTAGCTTTAAAGAAACTAATAAACTAATTCAAACTGATTGGAAAATGTACTACTCAATTCTTACATTCAGAGAAAACTAAGACAGTGAACCTGGATGTTTGTACCCCAGAATAGCAAAAAGTTAAGTGAAATATGTTGAAGTATATAAGACTAATAAGCATAAAGACCCAAAATCTGCTTTTAGACCAAAATACTGCATTCATACAAAAATTATGTTTCTGAAATGACATGATAAAGAAACTGTTTCAGTCCACGAAGGTTACTCTTTATATAAAACTAAACAAAAAACAGGTAGTTTAACAGAATCCATGCAGTAAATTTCAACATGTAAGGAAATGGCTGAATATGAGAAATGATATTTAAAATTGTCTGAAGTTGAGAGTTGTGAATAAGGGATTGAAGTTCAAGAACACAGTCCTGCAATTACACCAGAAAGATAATGGAAAAAGTCTGAAACCGCCTCTTTGTAATGCTTTTTTGTTAATTCAATAAGCCATTTGTGCAAAATAACACCGCCTCTAATGAAAAGTCTGGTTTTGTATTTGGTACAGCACAAAAAAGCAATGTTTCAAAGCCAGACAGAAGTTTGTTTTAGTCTGCTGGGATGAAAAATATGCAGTTTTATATCAGATTCTTGAAAATTAAACTGAAAATGCAAGGAGCTGATTCTATGGTCAGAAACTGATTCTATGATTCAACACAAACATGAATGCCTGTATGGAAAAAAAACAGTTTTGAAATAAGATCACAAAGACTGGAAATAGAGTTAAAGTCTGTGGATGGTGGTTGAGAAAGTAAGCAGACCTATTTGCAAATATGTCCATTTTAAAAATAATCTTTTATTTTTCAATAAAGAAGACTCAATTCCTAAACAAGTTATAAGTAATTGATTATTTTAAAGTCTCAGTAAACCTTGTCTACAATTTGTGGTTCTTTTTTCCTGACTTTAAGGAGATGGGTGTAGTACATATTATCTCAACCAATAATGGTTGACAGTATAAATGTTGAAAAGTTATGGTCATCACTAGTCAATATAAACAGTTACAATGATCGACAAGCAGTGCTGCATAATCGACAGCAAATACAGACATCAACAAGTGCACAGATCTCATACATCCTTTACATTTTTGTTGTACTACATAAAATAGCCTTAGGAATATCATCAGTCACGCTAGTTAATGTACTTAAATGAAATAAATTACTTTGTTAAGTTAGGTTCCAAGTCATAATAGCAGAAAACTCATGCAAAACTATAACATCAACAAATTTGTAAGTGTTTGACTACAGAGACACAACATACCCCTACAAGTGACACATACAAAATAATATCACATCATGCCCACATAACATGACTGGCAAATGAGCATCTTTTTTTTTATCACACAAGTAAGAAGGTAAAACATAGCAGACAGTATTGAAAGTCTGTTATACAATACAAGTTACGTGGTATCTTAGAAGTTATCTGTATGCATATGATTAACATTTTCTATAGACTTATCATGTTTGTAGTACAGCACAGTATAGCATTAATATAAAATTTAAGCTATGTCAGCTTAATATTCTTCTTTATATAGTCGTACTTTAATATAGCTGGTGGTCTGAAGAGTGCAGGTAGTTAACTGGACATAGATTGTGTTTGTAGTGTCTGACGTCATTGATGCAGTAGTATCATGTAAGCATGCATACAGTCTGTACTGGAATAAGTCACCTATTAGAAGCCAGAGACAAATTGATAAATCACATTAAAGTCATATACTACTTATTAATTAAACAGGCATTGTGCTACTGTGGAATAACGAAAATAAACTATAGTACATCTAAGTATTATGGCATTATTACTGAGTAATTAATTAATTAATTTATTTATTATTAATTAATTAATTAATTAATTAATTAATTAATTAATTAATTAATTATGGCATTAGGCCGGCGCAGTGGTGTAGCAATTAATGTTGTCACCTCACAGCAAGAGGTTCTCCAGTTCGATTCTCCGCTGGGGTACCTTCTGTGCGGAGTTTGCATGTTCTCCCTGCATTCGCATGGGTTTCCTCCCACATTCTAAAGACATGCGATTGGAACATTTCTCCCCAGGCCTCCACTGAAAATAGGCTCTGTGTAGCCTAGTCGGACGTTCCCGGTCAACAAATGTTAAATAAATAAAAATAAAAAATTAATAACAGGTAAAGTCTACAATGAAACATGCATTATGATCTTTCTGCAACAGTTAAACACAAGTAAAAGGTGGTTAATGATTACTTATTGAAAAAAGGCGCACGTTATATAATGCAGAAAAATATCGACAACTACATTTTTTTTTATATTGAGGGAAATTAACTTTACTAAGAAATTAATTATGAATTTCTACATACATATATATATATATATATATATATATATATATATATTATGATGAGCATGGCAGACACTGCATGTTTAGAACAATGTAGTGTTGTCAAGTGTTCTTGGTATACACTGTCTGTATACATGAATCACATCAGGAAGTGCATTCATGTTAGAAAGCTAAAAGCTTTAATTTCTGCTCTGCCTTGTTTCTATTTTTCTGACAGGAAATTATATTTTTTCATCAAATAATAGATCTATATCCATTTATAGTGACTGAATACTATTATTTTTTGGTGCTATCCAGTAGAAAAACAAGAGTATTTTTTTAATATTAATCTTGTCAGAAGTTCTTCAACAACTGTTACTGTTATGAGTAACTCAGAAAATTCACATCAGGAGAGTGGGATGAAAAACAGTTATAATCTATCATCTCAAACATCCAGGGGCTTTCAATCAAAATGGACAAACTGGAAAATACAACTGATAACATAAAACAGCAACTAGACATGCTTAATGAGGTAATTAAGAAACATTCTGATCAAATATCTTCTATAAAAGAGGCTGTGAATGATATGGATGGCAGGTTGCCTGAGAATGAAAGTCATACTGAATTTTTATTGAAGCAAAATACTTCGCTTTTGGAGAAGATAGATGATTTAGAAAGTAGAGCAAGAAGAAATAATATAACAATTTATGGAGTGCCTGAGAAGGAGGAAGGAAATAACATGATACAGTTTTTGAATAACTGGTTACCAAAGACTTTAAACCTGCCAGAGTCTCTTTCATTCAGGATTGAAAGTGCACATGCATTTTTGTCAAAAACCTCATTAGTAAATAAATCCATCCACTCCCAGATCCATAATAGTTAGATTTCTCTCTACTCAAGACAAAGAATTAGTGCTAAGAACTGTTTGGTATATGGGTGTTATTGGCGTGCTTTGAAAAGAAAATGTAACAAAGCAGTAATATATCTGTGTCTGTTGTTCATGCTCATGTTTGTGTATGATGGGGTGAAGTGGTATATGCAGGTTTTTGATAAGAGAATGAATGTTTGTCTGTATAGTTGTTTTACCTCTGATGTTTTTTAAATATTGAGGTGGCATGGATGGTTGAAATGTATTTTGCTGTCTAAAGATAAGGTTTATAGCTTGGCATTGTTGGCATAAAAATAATTGCTAAAGTCGGCTATGTTTTAAAGGTTTTGCCAAATTAACAGATTAACAGCATGATCTGGAGCCCTTTTTCAATTTAAGTCATTAATTTAAGCATTTTCCTGCTCGATTGTTTAGGGAAGTTTGCTTCAGAATGTAAAACAGGGATCGCAAGATTCTTTTCATCTTGGTAAGCTTCGCGGAGATGACTAGTTGCAAACAGAGGATCCAGGAAATCAGATGTGACCTTCAAACTCACATAGGACGCTTGGAATGCTGCAATGATAATAAGAAAAGGTTTAAGCATCCTCACTTCATGGATGTTACTGCAATTTCCTGCTACATTGTGTTTGGTATGTTCTGATATATATTTTTAGAAGACAATATTGGACTGAGGAAAGCAATGTTATCTGTAATTGAATTGAAAGTCTTTAGTACATTTTACCAGTTATAAAGTGCATGATTTTTTGATCATGTTATGCAGTTTGTATACATTTCAGAATGAGTCTGACAGTAAATGCCTGAGATACTGCTTTGCATTTTAGACAGTATAAACACAGTGGGGTATTCTCTGGTGACTGAGGAAATATATATGTGTGTGTTTATATGTAGTGCCACAGACTGCTGTGAGTGCATGCATAGTCATACAGTGTCAAATGGGCATTCATCTCATAATACTCTTAGGTCTTTGTGATATTACCTATGCAACTTTTTTTATGGCATGCTATGCAGTTTTGCTTCAGTAGATTGGTTTTCAGAACTTTCATCTGTTAATCGACATTACAAATATCCAATATAAACAGAATGTCATATGTTTTCATAATAAAATTCATTTATTTCTACTGCTAAAATTGAAGTAGCTGCTTCTGCTTTCATGCTTCAGTTACTTTATTAGTAAGGAAGTTCAGTGAAGGTAGGTAGCCACCATGGCTTCAGAAGATACGAGTTAGTGGGCTAATTTCATCATAGGTTTTAACTCATAGACTCAAATCATACTCTGCAAAAATTAAATCAGTAAGAAGATGAATAGATACCATTCATGGAGAACACCAGATAGCTGTGTTCATAATGCAGCTAAATGTAAATACCATGTGAGATAGTTCAGCTAATTTTGACAACAGTACTAGAGTGAGTTATAGATATACATTTGTTTATGTATGTAAGCTTTTGCTAAGGAGAGCATGGTTAGCCAGTACAGGGAAGACAGTAGCTACAAAAAACAAAGCCAGGTTACACAGCATCCATGAATAAAATGACGTAGGCAATTAAACACTTTTTCTATGAGCAATGGATGCATAACCTAGGCAGATAATATTCCTGTGAAATACACAGTGTTGGCTTCCATTTATAAAGGTATGAAACTTTAACAACTTGCACTTGTCCTTGTCACTTGGTAAAATGTCTTTTAATTTATCCTGTAGTTTCCCACATTTTATTCTTATCCTATTTGCCTTTTCCTATGTAAACTTTTCTGTTCTACTCTATTCTGAATTACTACTTTATTATCAAATTCTTTTCATTTATATTTTGTTCTACTGTTGTATGTAAAGTTTTAGTTTCTTTCCACCAGGTGATCTGAATGGATGGAAATATTGACATACAGTGCACGTTCATAATAATGATGCCCATCTATAAAACTGCAAGTAAATGGTGATGCTTTGTTTTAACTAACTATGCTGCTAATGTATTTAGCTACATCTTCTGCAGCTAGTTTCTTTTTTTAGGTTTGCAAGTGCATTCTGTATATTTTGCTTGTCAATGGGTTTGGGATTAAAGCAGAAAGTGACTACGATTTTATGGCCTGGGATGTTGTATCCAGGACATATTAGTAACAAATTATTCCCAAACACATCATCACAGTTTGCATTAAACATTACAAATGGGAAACTACTACTTGACAGTTCATAGATATGGACTGACCAATGGACCCAGTCATATTTGTCCTTCAAAAGTCATTTATATCATTAGTGAGTTCTTGGTTGCTAATGTTACTCTGGTCAGCCTAGTTATACATTTTAATAACCAAATTTTCAATATCAGTCTTTGACTGCTGCTGAGACTTGTTTGTGCATTCATCTATTACTATCATCTGGGTCTCAATTCCATTACTTCTTTCTTTCCACATAGCTTCTAATCTTTCTGTATTATCACCTTTCATTTGTTTGAAAGCCATTGTGATATTCAGACCAACATAAAATAGTAACATAAGATGAGTGTAGTAATCTTGAATATCACATTGATGCAAATCCATATATTTCTTAACAAAAACAAGTAATGATTCTTTCCTCAGTCCTTTTTGGCCAATGCTGAATAGAGACACTCTATATCATTTTCATCGGGGCTTATAGTGTAGTCTGTGATGAACTGTTTTAGTCTCCATTCTCTGCCCTCTGGCTTTAAGCATGTCTGTCAAATGTTTTAACTGAAAATGAGTGTTTTCCTCTACATTAGTAAACTCGTCATCAATTTCCATTTTTCCAGTTCATTTCTGACCTTCTCCAGCCCATTTGAAATTTCAATGAGCTTATTCCCAATTATCTGAAATTTATATCTAAGTTCCTTTGACTCCAGACAAGTTAATTCAATTTGTACAAGTGAAATTACCGCCTCAACTGCAGAAAATTCCATTTGCGAAGTGTTACATACTAGCTCAGATTTTTTTATTAAAATTCTAGAACAGTTTTCATTAGGAAGAAAAGCATGACTACACTAATCTTAACTTATATCAAGTGACATTTCTATAGCAGATATTATAGTACTAAAACGTGACTGCACATTTTAACATTCATATCTCATACTTCAGAAGAGCATGATTGTATTTGTTTTAAACACCATCTAGTAAGTTAAATACATCTATGATATTTACACATAGTTTAGACTACAATTCATGTTAAATAGTTGCATTCTCTTCCCACATTATTTATTGCAGTGCTCACATGCATTAAAGCAAAATATGTTTTCCTAAAGTGTGGGTACCTTTATGGATAACTATGTAACTGAGGATGTAACATAAAAGCTGTGTTCTAGTTTATCAGATTTTAGTTATTTGCAGGTAAAATTAAACACATCTCTGCTTAAAATATTTGGCTCAGGATTAGTAAGTGTGTTGATGGAAAATGAAAGAATCTACAAACTGTAAATAAATAAATAAAAAAGTATCATACTATGCCAATAGTTTTAGAGACATATTCTGATAAAAATGGAATGTTGAGTATAATTGTGAAGGAAATTGATAAGAAATGTCATACATTACTTAATGCATATTGGATACCTGCAATTGGAACTAAAATAATTGAGAAACATTTAGATTCTATAGACTTACATATAAAGGGTGAAATTATCTTAGCTGGAGACTTCAATTGCTTATTATCAGATACAGATACTTCTAAGAGTGAAAAAACTAGGATTACAGCCCTGTCAAAAATTAAATCACTTCATTAACATAATGAATTTAAGAGATATAGTTCAGTTAAAAATTGGAAATTCCCTTAGTTATACCCATTATTTATTTAGATTTGGAACCCAAACAAATATTGATAAGGTTTTTATTTCCAATAATCTCTATTCTAAAATAGAGGAAGTTTTAATAATCTCATGTCCACTTTCTGATCATAATGCAATAACTTTTAATTTCAATATAAAAACTGATAATCTGATTTCTTTGGCAGAGGATTCCGGATTATATAATAAAGATTAAAGGTTTTCAAGAAAGGCTTTTAAGAGTTAACTCTGTTTTGGAGTTCAATACTAATGGGGAAGTTTCACATATTAACTATGAGAAGCATTAAAAGTGTCCCTTCATGGTAAAATTAAGAACTGATATCTTTTAAAGTGAAAGGAGTGAGATAGAGGATTGTAAAATTTACAAACTAAATTTGATAAATTAAAGCTAAATTCAAAACCAAATGATAAAATCCCATTCTGAATTGATATAATTAAATCAGAAATATTTAAATTTTTTTTAAATCACAAAGTCTCATTAAATTTGAAAAAACGTAAGTTGCAATCATACTCTATTAACCCTAAAACTTACATAGATTGGTTCTCAATCTAAAAAATTAAACAATAAGAATCATACAATTAAATCAATTATATGGTCAATAACACTTCTAAAAAAAGTAAAATATTTAAAAGATATACGTGAAGCCTTTTGAGTCCATTATAAATCAACTGATAATAAAATTATAAAAATCTCATTTTGGAAAATGACAACTTAACTGAGAAGTAAAAAAAATAACATTACAAATAAATGAAAAAAACAGCAAGTTATGATCTGCAATAAATCAATATCATTTAAAGAATTGAAAGAGCAAATCAAAAATGTAAAAAAATAATAAGACCCCAGGACTAGATGGTATAATTCCAGAAATATATAAAATAATTCCAGACAACACATTTCTGTGAAATAAAAAATTAAATGAATATACCTTCCTCCTGGAAATTTTCTTTAATTTTACCCATCTTAAAACAAGGCAAAAATTCTAAATTATGTTCATATCTTCCTGTTTCTTTATTAAACAGTGATTACAAAATATTTATGTCTATATTAGCTAAAACAGGTCTATATCACATCATTGAATGCTGAAAACAGCGAACGATGAATGATCAACCCCATTTCACTGAATGCTGAAAATATCGACAGCTCAGAACAGCGATTTCTTTCCAAGGGAAATAAATCATTGTTCAAACAAGCAAAAAAAAAAAACAGTTAAAACACATACACACCTACCTTAACCCTACTTCTAACCCAAAATAAAAAAGTAAACAGTTGAAAACATATATCACCTAACTTAACCCTACTTCTAACCCCCCACAAAAAGTAAACATATATACACTTAACTAAACCCTACTTCTAACCCTAAAGTGTACGTTAAATACATTACTAGATATGCACTTACCGTAACCCACACCCTAACCCTAAGGTCAGTAACTATTGCACATTTACATTCGGGAGCCATAACGGATAAGGGAATCTGTGAGACCGCACTCCGAGACTACACTACAGTGAAAAACACGGCAAACTAACAAAGTGGCCAAGCGACTTCTTTCCCAGGGAAAGAATTCGCTGAAAGGCCGCTTCACTATTTTGCATGTTTGCTATTTACAGTCCGGTGAAAACGCATATGACAGAATGCATTTTTGATAATGTAATAGGAACCCAGCTAAAACATTAAATAATATAATGCCAAACAATTGAAAATTATAAAGTAGGATTTATGCTATATACAAAAGTACAAGAGATTATTAGACTATTAACTTTGATTGATATTGCAAATAAAAATAAAAAAGAACTTTCAGTCATTAGCTTAGACATAGATAAAGCCTTTGATTCCATCAGTCAGATGTACCTATATAAAATACTTAAAGGATATAACTTTTCCCTGGACTTTATTGAGTTAGTAATGAAATTATATAACAATTCTTTTTCCTTATGTTAAAATTGGTTCATGTGTATTGTCATCATTTCAAATATTAAAGGAAACAAAGCAAGGTTGTCCCTTGTCACCCTTATTGTTTGCATTGTCAATAGAACCATTTGCTACTTTTATAAGAAATGACACAAATATAAAAGTTTCATTAAATGACTCCTATTGTTCAAAAATTCAGTTATTTATGGATGACATATTATTAACAAGTGGAGACACACAATCTTCACTTCATTATGTTACTGAATCAATTAAAATCTTTGAAAATATTTCCAGCTTAAGTTTTAATCCAGAAAAAAATGAAAACATTATTAATAAAAAATAAATAAATACTCATCTATAAGATCATATTAACTTTAGGTAGGAAAATAAGTAACTTCAATATTTAGGCATTATTATAAAGCCTGTGTGGAAGGATATCTTAAAATGAAATTATCTAGCTTTAACAAACACAATAACAAAGTTAACTGATAACTGGAATATTTTTTTTTTACTATGGAGAATAGGCTTTTATTGATAAAAATGATTATCTTACCAAAAATCCTATACTCTACACAATAATTGATCTTAGTTCCTCCTAAAATAATTTTAAGCAGTTAAACTAAATTTTAATCAAGTTAATCAAGTTCCTTTGGTATCCTGAAAAGCCTAGGATAGCTTATGACTAGCATATAAGAAGCTGGGATGACAATGGAATTGGATTGCCTAATATTGAATTATATGTAAAATCTACTATTATCAATAGTGAGTCAATACCTAAATACTTCTTATACTTCAAACTGGAAAAACATACATGAAATTAGTATAATTTCAAATAGTCATTATGAGATACAAGTAAGTTCTTCTTTGGGCATCAATAACATTTACTGGGTTCTAAGAGATTTTTGTTTCATGACAGGAAATGTCATTATTTTACCCTGGCATTAATCATATTTTCACTATATTTAAAAAGGTAAATGTATTCAGTCCAAAAATTCGCCACAGTAGTCACCTGGCTACACGAACGCTGCTTCAAACGGATATTCCGTACTCAAATTAAGTAAAATAGACAATGCTTTCATACAAAAGATAGCTGCTTCCCAAGGTATGCAAAAAAACCACGATGCTGCTTCCCAAGGTATGCAAAAACCACGATGTCAATATTCAAATAACACGAAAGTCCTTCTCCAAATGATTTATTAGTTAGCGCTTTCACCTCTACGGCTTCATCAGACAATACAAACAACAAAATCCTATTCCATTTAAATAATGCTCAAGTGCTTTCCATTGGTTTACTGCTAAAGCACTGAATTACATCATTTCCTCAATTTCACCATATTATCAAACATTTTAAAATAACAAATACTAAAATTCATTCAATAATTATTCAATACAGTCATGTAAATACTTATAAAAAACATATATATTTTATAAAATATCCTATAAAAAATATTTGTATGCACATTATTAATAAGCCTAACACTAAAATCATGACTGGCATGAGCATTACATTCAATGTTATTCAATAAATAAGACTCTGAAATACATCCAAGTCTAAAATATATGTGCTATCTACTGATTAGTATATATACTATTTCTTGACAGAGAGCTTCCTATTCTTTAGCATGGGTTTTAAGGGGACTTTATCATTAATGCCAGGGTTAACATCCGCTCTGAGTCGTAGTATCCACCTAAGTTCACACTCTTCAGTAAAATTACTGATATCACCACCCCTTAATGTAACATCAACCATCTGTAATACCATAAAACTGAAACTGTGTGATGGTCCTAGGGTATTAACATGTTTCGCCAGTGCATTGTGAATATATCCTGTACGTATATTATACATGTGATCCCTTATCCTCTCACGTAGCTTTCTATTCGTTTTTCCTATATAGAAGGCTTCACAATGAGAGCACTTAGCAAGGTATACTAAATTCTGGCTCTGGCAGTTAGTAGATGTATTAAAACTAAACTTCTTTTTAGTTCTCGGATGTATAAATTCATTACTAGTGTTAATATAGCTACACTGCCCACAATTACCACATGGTAGGGTATTGGTTTGGTCTCTTCTCCTATTCATACTATTTTTGTTAAACGAACGATGGCATAACATACGTTTCAAATTCTTCTTATTCTTGAAAGAGAATTGGGGCTTAGGCCCCACAATGTTAGCTATTTTATCATCTAAGAGTAGTGTGTCCCAACGCTTAATTATTATTTCTTTCACTGCCTCTATATCAGCTGTGTAGAAAAGCGGAATTCTAACAAATTCATTAGTTTTACCTAACTGTTTAAATTCATTGCTACCTCCTTCTGAAAAATATGGTATAGCCCTACTATCCCTCAATTCATCCATTTGACTAAATATTTCATTCAATTCCTTACCAGTGTAACCACGTAGCCTTAGTCGTGTATATAAATCATCTAATTCACCTTTATAGTTATCTTCTAGTGGATTCAGCCTTGATGCTCTCATACACTGGCTTTTTATAATATTATTGAACACAAATCGTGGATGCATACTATGTCGATGTAGTATGGTATTCTGTATTTGTTATTTTAAAATGTTTGATAATATGGTGAAATTGAGGAAATGATGTAATTCAGTGCTTTAGCAGTAAACCAATGGAAAGCACTTGAGCATTATTTAAATGGAATAGGATTTTGTTGTTTGTATTTTCTGATGAAGCCGTAGAGGTGAAAGTGCTAACTAATAAATCATTTGAAGAAGGACTTTCGTGTTATTTGAATATTGACATTGTGGTTTTTGCATACCTTGGGAAGCAGCATCGTGGTTTTTTGCATACCTTGGGAAGCAGCTATCTTTTGTATGAAAGCATTGTCTATTTTACTTAATTTGAGTACGGAATATCCGTTTGAAGCAGCGTTCGTGTAGCCAGGTGACTACTGTGGCGAATTTTTGGACTGAATACATTTATCTCATTGCTGCCACAGTTGTCTTTATAGTACGGTGTGGAGTTGTTTGGTTATATTTAAAAAGGTGATGAATAGCAATTGTTTGGTTAAACAATTGCCATTTCTAATATTAGCTTATACAGTGGATTGTTTAGAATCTTTTAATTCGAGTAAAATGATAACTCTTAAAGAAAATAACTTAAAATACTAGTACCAATTTTTAGATGATAATAAGATACATATGGCCAATTACATTTTAGTCAGATATAATGTTGAGAAAGATAATTAGTTAACTATACAAGTTTCAAGATAATTCATAAATAATAAAACAAAATTAATACTTAATATAGATACAAATTCTTGGTCAAAGATGGTGCAATTCTTTTCTGTATTAATTCTGTTGAGTCTTATGTGTAACAATATAGGATCTTATGAGCTGAATATTTACCATTTGATTCATCCTTTTGGGACTATTACATGAAAGTTAATGAAACATTTTCAACAGACAATAAAAAAATGTATTTGAAATCTGTTAATACTACATCTTTACTTTATTGCAAATTGTTTACATGGAAATATTTGCATAGAATTTTTTTAACACCTCATAAAATATATAAAAGATATATAAAAATGAAGTAAAATACTGGAGATGTGGTGAAACCATAGATGCTAATTGAATACACATGGTTGTAGAATGTACAGTGCAATTTTGGAATGATTTTAGAAATGTTAAGACTCTATGTTAAGACAATTGTAATGTTACAAATTCCTTAATATTATTTATTGTTCCAATTCCAAAACCCTAAGTGACTCTCCTCTGGTCCCTTCTGGCTATTGCTAGAAATGTCTAAAATCCCAAGTGACTCTTCTCTGGTCACTTCTGGCTATTGCTAGAAAAGTGAAAAAAAATATTTCATTTAGCAATTTTGTATGTTTAGCTAAGAATGTGTGCAATAAATAAATGAAAACTATTCTTAATAGAACATCGTATACCACACATAAGCATTCATCTTGGCAAAAGTTACAAGATTTATTAGACAAATATTAATGGTTTTGTATAATTCATACTGAATTTTGTTATAGATGATTGTATATAGTTTATTTTTTTATTTTTCATTGTGGTTTATTCATTTGTATCTTAAAAAGTTTTTGAAAAAAAGGAAGTACATTCATGTTAGAATGATAGTACTATTGTGTGTATTTTCCTTTATATATCTATATGTACGGTCACTGCTTTAAGGAACTCTAACACTGTGATCCTTTATAAATATTGTTTGTTTAGTCATATATCTCTTCAGTGGATGTGAAACAGGTACATCAGAGACCAGACATTCAGATCCTGTTCTTTACCCACAATGTTCATGTCTGCTTGCAGGTCTATATTACACCTACCTAGTTATTGCCACACAGAAGGTGCTACACTTCCACCACAGTTTGTGTACATGGATACCCATCTAACATAACATCAATACAATTCCACAAAGCAAAGTCAAGATTGGTGGGAAGGCAGATGATGTCATAGTACATGTCTCTCATTTCCGTGGTTTGCCTGTCAGAGAAGTCTCTTCACGTGGCAGAAGTTGAAGTGTATCTTCAGAAAACTTGCCTCTTAGCTGACAAAAATTGCATTGTTGCTTTTCTAGGCAGAAATGGTAAAAGCATGAGCATGCACTATAATGGCTGGGACTCCATGTCCATTCATATAGTTTTGATAGATGAAGTGTTTGCATTTTTCTCCAAACATTTTGACAAAAGTGAAAAAAGCAACCCTAAACTACTGCCCCATTAACATTACTTTAAATAACAATGATTTTATATGTTCAAAATCACACATGATCTGTGTAAGACTGGAAGATATGTTACACTCATCCATCATCTCATAAATGAATTGCCACATGATGTCATAAGTTCTTTTGACTTTGTCTGCAGAATGGAACACACTAATGGCAGGAAGTATATTGCTGTCCAAGCAGTACTACACCATGCAGTGTGTATAGCTGATTACACAGTCTGTCTTTGCTTAGATATGTGCTGTCCACTATACACATATTTCTGCTTGCCAACTGTGTCAAAGTTTTTGAAGCTGAAATTACAGTCATAGTAATTTCACTTATAGTATCTATGTAAATCTTAAATATCTAACTGTCTCTTGTAACTGGACAATATATGGGATTAATGGTATGCACTGCCAGAGGTTATCTAATGTTTTACATCTAACCCTGCTGTTTGCACTAATCGACTTCTTAAAGGTGCAATATTTCTAACCTGTGTACTAGTACCTTCCAGACAGTCTACAACCACTAGACAAGGTGGATCATGTGTTATTTAACTGAATCTAACTTGTCATACATCACTGGTACTTTAGCACTGAGAGCATGGTGATGACAAACTGATTTAGCAATCCCTTCACCCTCAGACACAGAACTTGAAACCACTCTACCTTTTATACTTAGTGGACAACTTCCACTAATATGGATAACATTTTTTCACTTCTCTGATGCTCTAATACAGAGAGATATCCATCAACATTAAGCATATTTTACCTTTCTGACTCCCTACATAATTGCATATGGAGTCGATCTGCCCAGGAGGTGTTGTGACAAGTCATCCTGCTGTGAGGATGATAAATTAATATGTAGTATAGCTATAGATGTTTTGTTTCTTTGAAATGGGCAATAGAAACATTTCCCATCAGCATAATGGACTCCTTGTTATTGACTGCTGGTGCCACCCATGGTGATGTGGAGGGTGGGTACACCTAACCAAAAGGCACGGGGAATAAACTTTAATTCTAATTTTTCACTTTTTAACTTCAATCTTAGCAAACAAAAAAAGAAACACTAGAACCCTGATTTTAAGCAGATTTGATGAAAAATCAAAAGTGCTGCACAATTATGTCTCCTCAAATCTTCCAAACAAGCTTAATCATATTACAAATAGACTCCTTCAAGCAGCCTGCTCACAGCACCATCCCTTGTAGGTACCCCTTACACAGGATTAAAAACATAAAAACTGGAATTTTGTGATGCTGTCAACCATGGGATTCATCTGGAATGAATGCTGACTTGTAATTTTATTTTCAATGGCAACATTTTGATTTTAAGTTGATATGTATTTTTGGGGAGGGCATTGGTTACCAGCATCTAAGCGGCTTTTAATGTAAACTATTTGTAGACAGAAGGGAGACAAGGCACTGCTGATGACCCACCCCCACGAGCACAGCCACACCCTCCTACTACTCATCACAGAGGCATATCCTCAGCCAAGCCAAACCCCTTTATTTCCAATAAATACTGGTTGTTAACTCACACTGTTCACACACAACTAAGCAGTACACATCTGCCTTACAATAAAGGAAATTCTATGTTTAAAGGACAGAGTGTGATTCATGAATCTCCTTGATGATTAATCAAGCAAACCTCAAAAAAAGTTTTTTCTTTTTACTGCATTTTAACCTTTTTTTGACCTTTTAGTCACAAGCTGACAATGAAAAAGACCAAATATTTTCAGGTGAAAAGCTTTTACCAGCACAAGAAGAAGCAAAGCCAGATATACACCCTGAATAACCACACCAATCCTTCAGTCAGAGAAATATCTCCCGTGGCACGTCCCCGGGAGGCACAGAAGGAAGTAACAGGACAACAAATCCTCTCTACATTTAACTACCGAGAGGAAGACTATCCAAACTGACAGGGCAGGTGAGTACATGAGCATAATGGAGACCTGCATGTCATTATGAAATAAAGTAAGAGCAACTTCCTGAAACATACACTGTTAATGCCATGTAATAATTCCCTATGTAAACTTTCACAAGAAAATTAATTTGTCACACACAACTATCCTTAACAAGGCAATTTTTTGTTTTCTGACTACTGCAATATATTCTTGCACATTGCGTTAATGACCAGTTCAGCATTTGCTTATGTTTGCTAGCATTTCAATGTATAGAACTTTGAATTACCTACCTGACATTATTATCTAATATGTATTATACTGCTGGTGATCAAATTTCTTATACTTCATAAAGACCTTCATGTATATGCTGGTTTGTAAATATGAGATAAGTATTTACAGGTAACTTACACAGCATGCAAGACGGCATTTCGCAGAGGTAACCTCTGCTTCATCCAAAGTACCATATTTATGTAAGATTGTTTATTTATTACTTATCTGACATTTGTTGACCAGGATAGTCTGACTGAGCTTGTGCCCCTTTTCAACAGAGGCCCGGGGAGAAAAGCTCCACAGCACAGTTATGCAAGTAAACATTTATAGAATTGCAGTAAAATACAACAGACACAATAAACATTTATACAGTCAAAAGTTTGAGCAGATGTACATTACAGTACAGATAGGAGAATCCATCAAAAGAGGCATTTTAAACAACTAGCGAGTACTGAGGCAGGTGGTAACAACAAATATGGCAGAAAATACATAATTGTCACTGAAAGTTTATTACAGGATTCATAGCAGTCTGTCTGACATGTTACATTGTGAGTGCTGTATAGCACAGACAAGGTAGGAGAAAGAAGGCTACAGGTAGCACAGTACAATAAACTAGTAATAGGGGAGGGGCTATGGGGAGCAGTAGTTGAATACTGTCTTTCGGCTTTTCCCGTTTAGGGGTCGCCACAGGGGAACTCCAGTCCGCTAATGATTGGCAGTAGATTTTTATGTGCTGGCTTGCCAGGCCTAATGCACAACCTTCAATGAAGGAACGCCCATTCACGCATGTTGACACACAGAAGACGCTCTAACTGAGAATCGAACGTGCAATGTCTAACTGTGAGGCGACAACGCTACCGCAGCACAACCACCGCAGTAGTTGAATAAACATTGTAAAAGACAGGAGGTTTGTTTAGAAAGTTGGAGGCAAGGAAGAAATAGGAAAGCAAGTGAGGAAGAAGAAGATAATGGAGGAGAAAGGGAAGGTTTTAAGTGGGATGATTGCAGTGACAGGTCCAGGTGCTGCATAGGTAATTTGAGAGTTTTCTTGAATTAATTAGCATGGGTAATACTTCTGAGGGTCATGGGATGCTTATTCCAAGAGAGAGAGAGAGTAGCTGTAGACATTTTGTCCACTAGATTTTTTAGGTTTGTAAATCTGAGTAGGGTTTTGAATGAAGATCCTTAAGGAGAATAACAACAGCAGCCAGGGACTTCCAAGATGGCTACACATTGAGTAACAGCTTAATGCTTAGCTCTCCCAGTGTGAAAACAAATCTTAGAGAAAGCCAGTGGACCTATACCTCTGGGTTAATTTCAGAAACTGGCTAGTAAGTTCACTGCTTGGATGCCAGGAAAAGAAATACACGGGACCTGAAGGAAAATCAGCTACAAAAGGTGAAGAAAAACACTGACTGGGAAAGCTACTGCAGCTGTTCAGCAAAAAGTAGTGCAAGCTTCAGACATGACATCCAGTAACTTAGAAAAAAGTACAAGACAACTGCACACAGACGTGATTAAAATCAAGAAAACACTAATGGAGTATATCAGCTCAAACAACAAAGGGTTGGAAAAAGGAAAGACGCTTTAAACAGATATTCAGATGACATAATAAAACTGCAAAACTCAGAGGTTGAAATGAAGAAATGACTGGCTGAATATGAAACTGCACAAGAAGAGATGTTTCAAAATATAACAGAATTAGAGGACAGACCACATGGGGAAAACCTGAGATTTTCTGCTGTACCAGAGAAGCTAGAAGGAACAAACTGTATTAATTTTATGAAAGCAAAAATAAGCAACAGAACTGGTATTCCACAACAGGGATTGTTAATTGAAATGCCACATCATGTGTATGCTCCAAACCTGGCTATGAGAAAGCAACCTAGTAGTAAAGATTTAATCTTACAAGCAGAAGGAGCTGAATCTGACAAAACTGTGGCAGAAGGCCAAAGTAATAAACATGGGAGACAGCAGAGTGTTTGTGGGGAATGACTACTCATTGTACACTATGCAGAAGAGGAGTACATTTATTCCATTATTCAGGGAATGTTGAGAAGGGGTGAGATTCAAACTGCTGTACTCGGCTATCTTCAAAATGTTTCCCTGGAGGAATAAAATCATTTTTGATGAAGTACATGCAAAGGAGGAAATACAAAAGTTTGTACAACAAAAAGTGAGCTGTGAAACAGAATGAGATTCTGTTTTTTGTTCTTCTGGTAATAAAGAACACAGAGACTGTGTCAGTGAAACCTATTCTAATATTTCAACAGAAGATGCTTGAAAGAAGGAAAGAAAATAAGAGTTGACTTGAAGAATCATCAGTATGTTGGAAATGAAGCAGAGACATGATTTGGGAGATAGAGATGAACAGGAATAAAACCAATAACTTGGAAACTGACAAATGTTGGATTACAAAGCAATAATTATATTACGAAATACGACAGAACAAGCAAATCAGAAAAATGTTGACTTTTATGATCTTTGTTATACTTGTAGGGGACTCTAAAGCATATGCCCCACTTCATGTCATTAACATTCAGAAAAATACATAGGTGAGAGGAAGAGGACAGAGAAAGGTAACTGCAAAACACAAATTTTTTCTTAATGGCACTATTTTAACAGTGCACAATTTTCCTTGCATGCTATAAATTAAAGTTTTCTCAGTTACTTTTAAGGATAACGGGGATACTAATGTAAATAGGTGCTATTTTTTTTCTTTCCCCTTTCAGCTTGTTCAGTTTTAAGAAATGCAGGCAGTGCAATGTTAAAAAAAAGTAGAAGAAAAATCTGCTTAAAATAGCATGACAAAAAATAAATGTGTGTTTTTTTCTCATTCTTGCATAGGGGAATGACTGAATTAAGGCACTTAGCTTGATCTAGTAACAAGTTTTAAGAGAAAGCAAGTAAATGAAAAAGAATAGTAAATATTATAAGGCTTTTTTCTAGTAAATAAATATATGCTTAGCAATTTTGTATCTGGTTCTCATGTCTCTAGGATACAATTTGATAATGAGAAATTGCTATGAGACAATGTTCTCTGAAAGCATTCAAGAGTTGTCCCAAAAGACAGCTATACAGATAAGACAAAGCCAGACAACACATAGTAGAAGTACAGGCTGCACCATGTATCTTATCATAGATAACCTTTCTTTTAGGTGGACTCAAGTCTATGAGTGTGGCTGTCAGTTTGTAATATCTGTTCCTATTAGGAGAGCAAAACTTCAATGTTTGAATATGTACAGTTTTGTGTGTTACTATTAAGTTAACAGGGTTTAGGGGTATTGGATGTGTATTTTTTGTTTTGTTTGAGGGCTTTCAATAAAATAAAGTTCTGTAATATGTAACATAGACTCAAATGGATATGACAAGAAACAACTGTATAAAAGATCAACCTACCAAACATGCATATAACACAAAAACTGGAACTAGACATTTAACAAAAAAGCTGTTATTCATAAAAAGGTAGGAATAATAGATTAAGACAATGATGCTTTCTAGAATGTCTTTAAATGTCAATGGTCTCACAGATAAATACAAAAAAGAAAGATTTGTGAACTATAATAAAAATGTACAGTGCAAAAAGTTATGCTACATGAGACACACTTGGAAAGAACTGAACATGTAAGTTTGATAAAGAAAGGTTTTCAGGATGGTTAGTCAGCAGAATAACTGGGGAAAAGAGGAGTACTTTTATTAATTGCAAGAGGATCTCCAATAGTGATAGAAGAGTATAAAACAATAATAATGGTAGATTTGTTGTACTAGGGGGCTACTGGAAAGGGAGGAGAATTACATTGGCATGTATTTATACTCCACCTAAAACTGCTATAATGGAGCTTAAGAAAATTCTAGGAGAAATAATCAGCTTTCAACAAGGTATACTGCTTATAGGTGGGGACTGGAATTTGACTTGCAACAGCGAAGATGTGTCTGGTGGCCCAGAAGGGAAAATATAATAAAAAACATATTTAGCATGGAAGATGCAAATTTAGTACTACCAGTTCAGAGTGAATTTACATATTATTCCCCAAGATGCAAAATTTGGGCAAGGCTAGACCGAATTTACATTTCACAGGAACGTGTGCATTTAATCGAAGGTCTTGATACATGCCCAATAACTATTTCAGATCATAAATAATAATGAAAATAAAAACACAGGGCAATGAAATAAAAATGAGACAGTGATGCTTTCTCACCTATCTGTTGAAAAGAGAGGAATTTAAGGAATTTGTAGAGGAAATTATTCAGGAGCTATTAGAGAAGATAGAAATTTCTTCTGAAAATATAGCTAGGGAGTGGGTTAAAATTAAAGTGGAGTTTAAAATTAGGGTAGAAATAAAAGAAAGGGAGACATGGTTAAGAAGTAATAAGAGTTACTTAGAGGGACTGACAAATGTTAAAGTACTGCAAAATAGGGCAAATTCCACAGAACAAAAAGAGCAGCAACTGCAGATTGCTAAACAGAAAATAAGGGATTACTATGATAATATGCAGGAGTTTAGAAAGATTGCTGTTAAGCAACTGTTTTTTGATAATAACTCTAGAGCACAGAAACTTAGCATAATGACTCAGGCAACAGAAATTAAAAAGAGCTGTCGCCAAGCTTAGGGAGCCTATAAAAAGGAAGATAAGAGATCCTGTAGAAGTATTAGAAATATTTAGGAAATTCCATGAATGTCTGTAAAAAGCAGACAAATGTGGAAATCAAGAAAAGGTACAAATGGAATTTTTTATGGAAGAATTAAATATGCCAAGGTTAGAGGTAGATGAGGCTCAATTACTAACAATTAGGATACGAGAAGATGAGATAGAAATGGTGATGTATAAGCAGTCTACAGGAAAGTCCCCATCAGTAGATGGTATTCCTGTGGAAGTTTGGAAGCTAGGAGGGGAAAAATGATAAAGATATAGACTGTTTTGATTAACAGTATTTTAACAGGAGAAGAAGTACCAATGTTCTGGAAGAAAGCGGTGGTAGCTGTAATACCTAAAGAGGGTAAAGATCCATCAGATCTAGCATCATACAGGCCCATTTCAATACTAAACCATGAATATAAAGTGTTTATGTCTATAATGGCTAACGGAATGGCAAAATTGATAGGCAAACATTTGACAACATTGATGATACAGAGGGAAGCAGAATGTAAGAAAATGCCATTGTTCTTGGTGGGTCTTGATACAGAGAAAGCATTTGACAGAGTAAGCTGGAACTTTATGAGCAGGATAATGAAAGCAGTTGCATTCCCTGATAAAGTTATATGGTTGATTAGGAGGATATATGAGGGAACAGAGGTGAAAATTAAAGTGGGTGGGTTCCTCTCTGACAATTTCTGCTTGAGCAGACAAACAAGGCAGAGGTGTCCTGTTTCCTCTTTGTTATTTGCAATATATTTAGAACCATTGGCAAAGAAAATAAGGGACTCAGAAATCCAATGATATAATTGGTATGGTAGTCAAGAAAAGCTGGCTTTATTTGCAGATGATATTATTTTATACCTGATAAAACCAGAAAAGGACATTACAGTGTTGTTGAACATTCTGAGACAGTTTCAAATCTTTTTGGGATACAAAATTAATGAAGCTAAAACAAAGGTAATAGTGGTAAAATTATGTACCCACATACAAATTGGTTTAGCAATATCTACATTTAAGGGGAGATGATAAAAAGAAGTATTTAATAGTATGGATTAAAAATGATTCAGGTGTATCAGCTAAGGATATGTGGGAATGGACTAAACAAAAAAAAATCCAAAAACTGAGAAATTGGGAGCTCTGTTATACAGATATGGATAGTAAAATACAAGCAATTAAAATATTTTTCATCCATTTAGTCTTATACAATGGTCAGGCGTATTGTTATCAACCAGTGGAGAAGTTGTGGATAGAGATTAATAAAGAGCTAAAGGATTTTATCTGGGAGGGGAAGAAGGCAAAAGTCAAGTGGGATAAGCTGATTCTTCCAATAGAACAAGGTGGACTGAAACTGCATAATTTGAAGGGGTGTTTCAGAGCTACACAGTTAAGGCGCCTATACATAGCACAAGCAAGAACCTATAATTCAAAGTGGAAAGGGATGATGATGAAATGGGGGGAAGCTCAAGAAACAAGGACAGACTGTGATTGTGGATGCAGACCTTTAAGGAGAATAGCAATAATCATACATAGAATTATATTCGTAAAATAGCAGAAGTATTCTAAGAACCAAGCTAACATGGGAATGAAGAAAGCAGATTCTGCCAATAGGGATGGCTACAACTAGGGATACAGACAATACGCAAGAGGGTACTGGAATTTATTGGAGAAAACTGGAAAAAGAACCATGTTATTGGAAGCAAATAACTAGAGAGGGAAAAGTAATAGAATGGGAAGATGCCAAGTAGATATTTGGACTGCGCATTAGAGATTGCCTTCTCTATCAAGTATTGATATCAGGGTATAGGCAAAGGAAAAGAAATGGGGGGGATCCTAAATATAAGACCAGCACTGTAGAGTTTTTTGTAGAAACTAGAACAGAAGCTGCTGTTAAAAAGTAATAATTGGTATAACATACAAAATATTGCATGATAACTATAAGAATCAATCAGAGGAGTTTAGAAAGGATTAGGAAGTGAGATTAGATAAGCAGTTGAAAATATAAACATAGATATTTTTATACCCTAAGTAGACTCCAGAGAATTTTTCCTCAGGTAGCAAATGATGGAGATGCAATGCAGAAGAAAGAGATAATTGGGAACATATTTTTGGGAGTGTAATGAGTTGGCACACTTTAGAGATTCAGTATTAAAGTGATGAGCCAGCAGACTATGGCAAACTGTTTATTGCCTAAGATATCATGTCAAACATGAAAAATAGAGACAAAAACAGACCGGTTTCAGCTATAAAGTTAACATAGTCTTCATCAGTGTTATATAAAACATGACTTCAATAACTCCATTTTATAGTAGACATGTTAATAATCTGAAAAATCATTGGTCATTCACAAATGTTCATTAAGTCCTGGTGGAAATAACCCACCCAATTTTATGATCCATTTCTTTTCCTTAGAATTCAATATAGTATGCCATCCGGGTTTATTCATCCTGTTGCCCATAATTTTATCATTCACTATGAATCTGAAAGAAGCATTTTTGTGTATCATGATATGTTTGTAGAGGGCATTGCTGGTCTTTTTAGTTCTCATATCACTAAGATGCTCTGATATACATAGCCTTAAAGGTCTAGATGTTTGGCCTACATAAAAAGCAGAACAGGTACATGTTGCGAGGTAGATGACCTAGTCCATGCCACAATTTGCAAAGAACCCAATATTATATACATTCCCAGTATTATTGCTGCTGAATTCTTTGGATTTAATCACACTCCTACAATGAGTACAGTGGCCACAGGGGATGCACACCACAAGTAATTCGCTAGTCAAGGTTTTTTGGGTGGAATCCAATTTAGACCTACCACTGTGTTTATAATGGCTAAGCTGAGAGCCTATATTCCTGCCCCTCTGAAATGAAAAGAAACATCTATCTTGTAAAAAGGTTGAAAGGTTGGCATCCGCAAGTAGTATGTTCCAATGCCTCTGTACACTGTTCAGTAAAAGATCAGTGTTTCTCCACTCGACATCAGTAAAATACAATAGTACCTCAAATCAGTATGGATTCAGCATCTAAACCCTTTGTCCTTTCCAATCCCAGTTCTGGAATTTGTTAAAAGTGAGATTCTTTGCTGGACAGACCAGATCTCTTGAAATACAGGTCTCCCACTCTTCCTTTTGAAGCCCATACAGTCTGTAACTACAGATGCATCAGACTTGGCATGGGGTTTGTTTTCTAACCAGATAAACATGCAAGCCCTATGAAACCATTCAGGTATGACAGAAGCAGAAAAATATCAGAGAGATGTTGACAGTGACCAGTGCCTCGAAAACTTATCACCTCTAGCCCCCAGGACCTGTGCAGCACCACAGTGATGTGGTACATAAACAAGGAGCTACCAGATCCTATCTGAAACAAACAAGAAGGTACCAGATCTTGCCCTCTCTGCAGACCAGCTATAACAGCCTTGAAAATAGTAGCTCAGTTCAATCTAACTCTGCAGGTTTTGTGCACTCCATTAGAGCAAAACCTGATTGCAAACAAGCTCAACTGGACCATGCAGACCTCATGAATGGAAACTTCATCCTGGGATCTTCAAGAATTGATCCAGCTGTGGGGAACACTTAATGTAGATCTATTTGTCTCCATTCAGAACTTACAGCTAAAGAAATTTTGCTCCAGGACTCCTTGTAAGAAGGACTGGAAGACAGAACCCTTCTCATTCCTATAGAAGGGAATGTCCCTGTATACTTTTCCACCATTTCCACTGATATCCATGGTGCTTATGAAGATCCAGAAGGACTCCTCAAAAACTGTGGTGATGGCTCCCTTTTGGCCTAGGCAACAATGGTTCACCTTTCTTTTCAATCTGGCCAAAGCCAATAATCATAAACTTTCTCACAGACTGGATTTCCTCACAGAAGACAGGAGTTGTTTGACAAACACTTACCTGAAAAATCTGCAACTAACTGCCTGGATGATAGAATTTTAATAACTTTTAGGCACCTGTTTTTTGAGAACATGCAATGGCTACTAAAGGAAGTAACTACTACTAGGAAATCATATCTGCAAGTAGAAAAGATTTTCTAGTTGGTGGCAGTCCAAGGACCAGGACACTCTTCAGGCCTGGCTGTCTCTGGTTTTTGATTATTTGTATAAGTTACTGCCTTTGACTGCTCTTATTCCTATTTCAGGGTGCATTTGTTGGCCATTTATACTTGCCTACCCTTTGATCCCCTCCTTTCTAACCATACTAAAATCATACAGATTTTGAAAGGGATGTTGCATATCCGTTCACCTAGGAATGAGTTAGCTCCTTCTTGAGATCTCAAGTTTATATTTGAAATATTTACTCTGTGTTTCCACTTGAACCAGCACATAAGGCTGAAAGTACAGTTGTGAAGTAAACTTACGATAATAGTAGATTTCAGAATGACCATTGCAGCAGTAGCTTTAACTACACAGGTTATATCCTGTTAAGGATACAACAGCTGCCAGCTTCCAAAGCTTCAGGGTATCTTCCATGTGTCCAAACTGCCAGCTGGCTTGAGCTGAACTGACTAAATGACAAGTTTAGGTACAAAGCCCTTCAGAGCTTTTCTGCCAATAGAGAGGGAGGCTGAGCCATGAAAGGACAAAGCTAAGAACAACAAAAAATAAATGAACACAACTTGGCATAAAAACACACCAAAACCAAGAGGGATAGAAGGAAGGAGAAGCTACTGTAGCAGTGATCATTCAAACATCTACTGTCACAGTAAGTTTACTTACACAACTGTACTATGATCATCAAATTGATCGCTGCTACAGTAGCCTTAGCTGTATGGATGGATTATCTCAGATAACTACTTTTGGTAGGTGGAAGAAGAAGAGTCCAGGAGCCCCTACAGAATGGTCCTAGCAAAGTGTGATATGGACCTAGAGAAGGAATTATGCTTGCAGTGCTTTGTCAAAGTATGTACAGAGGACCAAGTAGCAGCAGTTAGAATACTTTTAGAATCCAACACGTTGCAAAAAGCCACAGATGAAGCCAAATCTCTGGTAGAGTGGGCTTTGACTCTGCTTGGAGTAGTTTTGTTAGGGTGAGTATAACAGAAGGCAATATATGTAGACAAACATTTAGAAATAGTATGTTTTGACACAGGTTGTCATTTCCTCTTACTTTAGCAAGAAATGAATAATTGATCTGAAGATTTGAAAGATGTATTTTTGTTAGGGTAGCACTGGAGTTGTCTGTGGACATCCAAGGTATGGAGTATCTTATCTCTCTCAGTTTTAGGTTCAGGAAAGAAAATGGGCAGATGGAGAGTTTGGCTTAAAGTAAACTCAGATACCATTTCAGACATAAAAGGATTAGTTCTCAAAGAAACCCTGTCCCTATGGAAAATGAGATAGGATTGACTCACCATAAGAGCTTGCAACTCAGATACCCTTCTTGCAGAGGTCAAAGCAATCAGAAAACTGTTTTCCACTTTAAGAACCTCAAGTCATCCAGGTTAGCCGTTCAACTGGAGCAAGTATTAGCTTCTCTTACACAAAATTAAGTTAAGATCCCAAGGAGGGTCTACCATTTTCTTCGAGGCCTCTTATGCAAAACCCCTTTCAAAACCATTTTAACATGAGTCTGCAATGAAAGAGGAAGATCCAGGACACACATGCTGAAAAGGCCAATAAATGATTTCTGATAGAGGAGTAAGAGAGGCCACAAGATAGTAACACATACAAATATTATAAAACCAAAGAACAACTAGCCTTACATGGCTGCTGGTTTTGTTGTTGGCACTAACTAGAAAACTTTTCCCATCTACTAGTAGCAGGTTTTCTTGCCTCCATTAGTACCTGCTGTACATCCTCAGTAAAAAGGTGCCTAAAAGGAATTAAGACCCTATTATCCAGGCATTCAATTAGAATTGTTTGATGTTGGGGTGTATCAAACATCCCCATTCATGTAGATTCAGTCTGTGAAGAAGCTTGAGGTAATTGCCCCGGCCATTTCCAAAATAAGGGAGAACTATGGCTGCCTGGGTCAGAAGGGAATCATCACAATGATCTTGGGGGATTCCTTATGAATCTTCAGAAGTACCTTGGATACTAGTGGAAAGGGTGAAAAAGCATTAAGAAACATTCCTATCCAAGAAAAAGAAATGGCATCTGTCTTTCAAGCCTTCTTACATGGAGTCATGGAACATAAACTTGCCAGTTAACTGTTCAGAGAAAAGGCAAAGAGGTCTACTTGAGGAACTCCCCACAGATGGACCAGATCTTGGAAGACCTTCTGATCTAGTATACAATCATGAGGGTCTGCCCTGATCCTGCTCAGTTTGACTGCAACACAATTTTGCTCTGACAGAATGTAGGATGCCTGCAGAGTGAGAATGCACTGAGAAGCCATATCACAAGCTAACATGGCATGTCTGTAAAGGGGGTACAACCTGGTTTCTCCTTGCCTGCTGATGTACCAAATGACTGTGGTACTGTCTGTAACCATTGAAGTTCCAGGGACCAAAGATGGTTCAGAGAGTTGACTGCCTTAATCAGGGTAAGCATCTCCTTGATATTTATGTGCTTGCATCTGTCCTTGGTGCACCATACCCCCTGAACTTTTATCCCTCTTGAAACTGCTCCCCAAGAAAAGTCAGGGGCATCTGTGGTGATGGACTGCTTTGCAGTAGGGAAAGATAAGGAGAGACCTTGGTTTAAGGATATCTGTTGCCTCCACCAAATGATTTCTCTTCTGCCAAACCCTGGCACTGGGATTTGAAAAGATAAAGGGTGTTGGTTCTGAGACCAAAGGCATTTCAGATATCACTGTGTCATTCTCATGTGGAGTCTTGCCAGGGGTATCATGAGAATCACAGATGCCATGAGAACCAAAATCCTGAGGTATTTCCTCACAGTAACCAAAGTCTGATTGGAAAACCATAGAAATAGATCTAGCTATAGACCTATTTTTTTCCTGCAGAAGAAAAGGTCTTTGAACTGAGGTGTCTACTTGACATCCCAGGAACACAATTCCATGTGAAGGAGTCAAGAAAGACTTTTGAATGTTCTCTTGGAATCCTAGCTTGTGTAAGAGTGCTCTCACACAGGAGAGAGAGAGAGATTCCTGGCACTTTGAAAATGACTCTGCAAAGATAAGTAAGTCATATATAAATATGGGAAAATGCAGATATCCTGTAGCCTGCAATAAGCTATAACTGTAGTTAGACACTTTGTAAACACTGTTTGTGCAGTGGACAGTCCACATTGTAAGGCAGAGAAGTGATAATGTGATCCAGACACATAAAACCCTTAGAAACGTCTGAAGTCTGGATGAACAGTGATGTAATAAGCATTTTTAAGTCTAATGTTACCAGGAAACTTGAAAGAAGAAAAAGTGGTAACAGTTGTTATATGATATTTTGAATTTGGGCACTATCACAAACAGGTTTAGGAAAAAATATTCAGAATTGGTCTTCAAGCATTTTCCTTCTTTGGCACTAGGAATATCTTTGAATAAAAACATTTCCCTTCCTGTGAAGAGGGAACTTTTTGGAACAGCATGTGATGAAGAACAGTGTGGGAAAAACAGTCTGATGTGGAGGATGAGGAATGACCCTCTGGAAAGGAGTAATTTCCTCCTACTCCCATCTGTAATTTTGATGAATGATTTTCAGAATCGATGTATCTGAAATGATCTCCTACCAAAGAGAAAAATGGAGATTCAGACTTTCTATAAGAAATAAAGGGGTGAGTGTGGGACAGGGTCACAATGTCTCAAACAGTCATTCAGACTTTCGACTATTGTTAGTTTTGGAAGATCTGAGACTTCCTTTGGAACCCCCTTGCCATTTCTTCTTAAATGTCTGTTTGCCTGTATTTTGTTGAGTCTGTTTATTCTGGCTCAGGAGATAAAAAAATCCCTTGGCAAAGTTGGAAAAGGAGTGCCAAAAATCTTAGAGATTTCCTGGATCGTCTTGCCCCTTTCATCACACTTTTTGATCACCTCTGCAGCACAGGGGCCCAATACAAACTCTCTCCAAGGGTGAATTTAAAATCTCATCTTTAACATCATCTGGAAGGTTCTGAGAATGCAGCCATGCAAACCTCTTCAAAACAGTACTAGGGGTCAAGAAGAAGTATCAGAGTCTTACACACACTGTAAACTGAGTAGTGACCTGTGCAACAGATGAAACTAAGTTATTTAAAGCAGATTTTTTCCCTCACAAGAAGAACTTGCAGATAAAATATTCCTCATACTTTCATAATTACTCAGAACAAATGAACATATGAGCCTAACAATTCAAAATTCTGAAAATTATAGTTGCAGACATCCACACTTTTTCGCCATAATCATCAATTTTCCTATCCTTATCAGAAAGGATAGGATTGTAATTGACTAGGTGCTTAGCAGTGGGATCAGCTACAGCTACAGCTGGGTCAGGTTTGAGAATAGTGCATAAACATTTAAAATAATAAGGAGCATTATATGTTCCATCTGTCTTTTTAGGAACAGTTGGCTATCAGGAAAATTGCAGGCAGTAATACACAGATCCTATAAAGCAGACAGAACAGCAGGAATGGGTGTAGGCTCTGGAAAATCATTCAGTAACAATTCATAGTATTTTCTGAGGTTCTGTGAAACCTCATTGTTGTCCTACGAAAACACTGGCACATTCTAGCCATATTCTCAGACAAAGAAACCCCCCCACAGGGAGAATCGGAGACTGAGCTCTCCTCCAAGTCTGAATCGGAAATCGGGAAAAAACAGTATTCACCTGCGCATCTTCCTGTTCAGATTCAGAATCTTGAATCTCCTCAAGAAAAGAGGTGCATCTCTTTCTTTTACCAGAAACAAGTTTACAAGAAGGATCAATAGCCTGAATTAAACCCAGAGCAGGACTCGGTAAACTAGTCCTTTCCGAAGAAATTTGAGGAGTAAATTCAGTCTTGTTTTTTTATTTCTTTTTGACAGGAAAAGTGTAGCCAGCCATGTTAATAATGGTAGCAGAAGCTTCCCTAGGTATGTACTCAGTATTCTTACACAAGAGGGAAGCCTTCTTTGTTCCCTCTCCCAGGACTGACAAGAGTGGTTCTCCCTTGGCTACTGAGAGGACCCAAACAGCTGCACAGGATGTGGCAAACCCATAGTCCATAGTGTCTGTAGGTGTTACACCAGAGGGAACTACTGTAAAAGATGAGTGGTATGAAGTACAAAAAAAAATGGCCACAACAGACTCATCCCCACTGTGGTTGAGGCAAACTGCTAGCTTGCTGTGGCAAAGGCTGTTTGCTTAAATGTTTCTTTTTGTGGCTGGAAGAAAGACTGAATGTGGGACTAGTAGTCTGTTCCATGGTTAAACTGAAAATGATGTCTTTCCAGGGAAGACAATCAGTAAATCCCAGTAAACACTACAGGATACAAAAGTTACTTTTTTGACAGAAAAAAAAATGCTGTAAAATGCACTTTGAAACACAATGCCAGCCCTACAAAGTAAAATAAACACAATTTCTCCAGAGAAAAAAAATATTACTTTACACCTCTTTTAAATTGACACCTATGGTCACTCCCTCATTGGTCAGGTCCTAATCACCCTTGACATCTACATCCCACCCTCACCCCTCAGTAAGGAAACCTCTGTAAAAAACTTCTCCAAAGCCAACTTCATGCTATTCAAGTCAGAAGTGAAAAACTTCATGACACCCACGCAGACAGGAACTGAAAGTTCGACTGCTGAATCCTAGACTAAGGCACTTTATGAGCACATCCACTCATGCTTGAATCATGCCATCCCCAATACAGCCAAGACACACTCCCCCAAAAAAAGGAAGCCAATCTGGTGGTCCCTTGCCATAAACAAACTTTACAACAAAAGGAAGAAACTTTTGCAGAAAAGAGGAAAATCCCAGGATGCAAAAAACTCCCTTACCAGCCTCAGTAAGAAGCTGAGATCCCTCATAAAATCCTCCAAAGCTAGTTACGAAAATAAAATTGCCAAAAAATCCAAAGACAACCACAAGGCATTCTATAGCTATGTCAAGAATCTAAATGGCAATGCTCAGATCTGCTCTGAGCTACAACAGAATGACATTAAATATACTGATCCCAAGGATATTGCCAATATCCTGGCAGATCGATTCAGTGCAAACTTCACCCCCTCTCACCCCCTAAAGGGCCCATCTCAATACCGAAAGATTGCCAAATTCCAGTAATAATGGCCACACAGCTAAAAAATGCACTCTCCAAAGCTAAAAATACAGCATCCTTGGGACCAGACAACATCCCAGGCTGTGTACTACATGAACTACAAAATGAACTGGCAGCTCACCTAAGTGTCATGTTTAATCATAGCCTCACCTTAGGCTTCATGCCCACTGAGTGGTGCACAGCTACAGTTATCCCACTCCACAAGGGGGGATCCACCTTGGATCCCAGGAACTACCACCCCGTCAGTCTGATGAGCCTGATCTGCAAGGCCATGGAACATATTATCATGGAACTTATGAACAAAGACGTTGACAACCTTCAAACACTGGAATCTACGGAGTCTGGATTCATGAAGGGCCGATCTTGACTCCTGAACCTGATTGACTTCTTTGAATCAGTCTCCAGAGCTGTGGACAAGGGTAAGGTGGTCCACATATCTTATCTAGACCTTGTCAAGGCCTATGACACCATCCCCCACTCTGGAATTGAAGATAAACATACTAAGCTGGGCATTAATCCCTACGTCATTCGATGGATTGCCAACTGTCTTACTGACAGAACCCACACTGTAAAAGTAGCCGACTCCACATCCAGCTCCAGACAAGTGACAAGTGGAGTACCTCTGGGTTCAGTCCTGGGACTGCTCTTGTTTGGCATCTACTTCTCTGAAGTACAGGCCAACACTAAGAGACTCTGGCTAACAAAGTTCGCAGATGACTGCAAACTGGGAGCCATTATTGAATCACCATAAGATGGGGATATTCTACAAAAGGGCCTTACAGAAACAGATGCTTGGTGCCAGAGCCATGGGCTCAAGCTCAATGCCAAGAAATGTATAGTTATCCCCTTTGGGAAAAAAACATGTACCCATGAATTACCACATAGGTGGCAGTACACTTAACACTGAAAGTGTGATAAGAGACTTTGATAACCACATCGCCACAACAGTCAGGAAATCCTTCTATGTGGCACACCTCATCACTAAGGGCTTTTCATCCAGAAAAAAGGAAGTCATTGTCCCACTGTACTCATCCCTCATTAGACCCATTATAGAATACAATGCCCCGTTTGGTATGTACCTCTCAAGACATCTGCAACAACTGGAAAGGCTGCAGAAATACCTCACTAAAAGAATCACAGGCCTAAATCAGATGCCCTATGCTGACCATCTAAAAAAACTCCACCTATACTCTGTCACATATCGTCTACTCAGAGGCGATCTCTGCTTAACATACAAGGACATGTCAAACCCAGAGCTGTTAGACATGCTACACTTAAAGAAATCCCAATCCCTCAGAGACACACGCTCCAGGGATTTAAACCTTGTCATTGCAATGAACAAAACATGCTGGAGGGATAGGTTCCTGACCCAGAGACTCCCCAGACTCTGGAATAGACTTCCCATATATGTCAAGCAGTGCACCTCTTTGGCCATCTTCAAAAGGAGCCTTGATTGGATGGGAGATAGGAAATTCACCCCAGTGATCACGTCAGTCAGCCTGCTAGACAGGGGTCCAGGGAAGTAAATACTGTGGGAAGACATAGCCAGGGAATTGTTATGGCTAGGCTTGTATAGGCCATAGGGCCAATAGCCTAGTACCAACCTATGAACCTATGAAAATGAGTGTTCCTTTTAAAGTAAGTTACAGTCTCATGACAGGCTCTTAAAACATAACACTCCTAGCTTTAAAATAACTTTCTTGAAGAGGAAAGTGATACAACAGCAACATAAATTAAGAAAACAGATTTTTTTTTTCCAAAGGGAACTTACCTGCTCAGCAATGGAACAGCACAAGCCACCTATTAATCCCTGAAAGCCTCATAGGAGAGGACCGTACTCTTTGGCAGAAGCAAAGCTCTGAATGGAGGGCTTTGCACCTACATTTGTCTTTTAGTCAGCTCAGCACAAGCTGACAGTTTGGAAACATTGAAGATACTTTGAAGTTTTGGAAGCCAGCTGGCTGTTATATCCTTGACAGGATATAACCTATATAGCTAATGCTACTGAATCAGTGATCAATATGATAAATTTTGAGGTTCTTAACATGGCATACTAATTTACTAATTGTTCGACAATTGCTAGTACACTACCCTGGTTATGTTGAGTCAACCCTACCTCATTTTTCACAGGGAATGTTTTTTTTTTTTTGAGAAATATTTCTTTGTGTATCTCTACACTGGAGCAAGAGTTTGCTTTACGCTGGCTATTCAATTTCCAGTCTTATTTCCTGAACCCAGGAATTAGGGAGAAAATATTCTTCTTAGTCTAGGTAGCTCAAATACTACTTAGACAAAATTCAAACCTTCATAGGTTCATAGATTAGTACTAAGCTAACTGCCCTTGCGAGCCATTTTAAGCCTAGCCAATTATCCCTTGTGAGACTCAAACCCTGCACCTTGTGTTTGTAAGGCAAACACCTTAAGCATTAGGCCACCCTCCCAACCCTTCCTCATGGTAGCTAATCAGCTATTTTTCTCCTATGAGTCTAAGATTAAAGGACAAAAGTGTCACAGCTGACTATTTTTTATGTATTTGTCTCATGCTGCTGTTTTTGTTTACACTCACAACAATAAACTACTTCCAGGCAAGGTTAGAGCCCATTCCACAAGGGCTTTGACTTCTTTAGTGGCTTTGTGGAAAGGGGTGGACTCTAGAAGTATTCTAGAGGCAGTGACTTGGTCCTCTGTACACACTTTTACAAATTGTTACAAATTGGATTCCTTCTCCAGGTCCAGAACAGGCTTTGTGAGGACCATTCTTCAGGGGCTCCTGGAGCCTTAGTTTATTGGCCTCCTTCTTTTATTAGTTGTCTAAGCTATGGTAATCTACACTAAACCTGTTTAGCTTAGACTACTGCAATGGTGATCTATTAGAACATCTATTGTTATGGGTGGTTTACTTCCACAACTATATAATGTTCAGTTATAGATCACTGTTGCAGTAGTCTCCCCTTCCTCTAGCCTCCTTTTTGCTCATTTTCTCTTTTATGTTGCCAAGGTGTGGATGTTTCACTCCTTTGTACATAGTTTACTGTTGGGTTTGTTTCCGAGCATTATGTCAGAGCTCTTGCCTCCTTCCTGGGCAGAAAAATGCTCTGAAGCTTTTCACACTCCATCTGTCCTTATATGGAGCTCCGCTTGAGGCACTTGACAGATGGAACATGCTGGAAAGCAGTCTTAAGGTTTGAAAGTTGGCTAGTCCACAGTGGTAGGACCCATTTAGCTTAAGCTACTGCAATAGTGATCTATGACTGAATATGTCTTATTCTCCAGTCATACAGAATACACCTTTTTCTCTAAACTGCTATGACTGCTACAAGTACCCTCTACCCTCTGGAGTCATTTTTCCCTTATATCACCCAACATCTTGATCATATCTGCTGTGGCCTCATCTGACTCTGTTGCTTTTCCTGACATCATTTTCTTAAGTGCTGTTCATAATTGCTCTAGGGTGGTATCATCTTCCTCTTTTATTGTAGGCTATGAATGTGGTAGTACAGCTTCTGTGGGGTTTCCATCATTCAAAATTGCTGGAATACTTACTGCATGTGCCTTTAATTTCCTGTAGCCTGGTAAGCATGTTGTTTCTGGTATCCCTTGTGATGACTATCTTCTTTATCTTTCTATCTTTGCTTTGCAACCTGATAGAGTTTCTTCATGCCATTTGCAGAGTCACATTCTAGAAGCTGGTAGAGTGCCTTTGATGCCTTGTTCTTTGCTATTGCTCTTTTAGCATCTTTAATTTGCCAACCAGTATTCCTTCTTAGCCTGGCGGGACTTTACTGTCTCTTCACTTTTTCCTGTATTCCTTCTTTCTTTTGATAACTTCCTGAACTTCTGCATTCAACCACCAGCTTTCTTTATGTACCTTATTTCCATACCTGGCTCAGACACATATCTGTTCTACAGTCCTCACACTGTGCTGTTTTGAGACTCTGCCATCCTTCTTCATCTCCACCTATTTCCTCTTCTTCCTGAGGTGCTCAAGCCCTCAGTGTTCCTTGAAATCTTGTGATTTCACTCCAGTCAACTTCTAAATCTTCTGCCTAGTCTGTGCCTCTACACCAATGCCCTTTTCTCACTAGGAGGAAGCCAACTTGAGTGGCTTGTTGGAAACTATATATGATCTTACAACTCTCTCTCTCTTGCTGACTCATGTGTTCACTACCATCATACCATTTGCCAGACCAAAGACGAGAATAGGCCTGCCCTTCTTAATTCTTGTTGCCCACCTGTGTGGACTTAGGCAGTCTTCTTAACCTGTTCTCTCTGTCTTGAAATGAGCATTCACGTCTCCATTATTAACACCAACTCATGTTGTCCTACTCCATGTATGTCTTGCAACTACTACCCGAATGTACTCTTTTCCCCTCTATCATAACCTTACTTTGGGGTATACACTGAGATTATGGCCTATCCTTGTACTGGAGTTTGATTGTCAAGAGTGTATCACAAACTCTGATGACATCTCATACTGTCTTCTGAAAACTCTCTCCCCACAGTTCCCATACTGTTTCTAGTCTCTCCTTCTCCTGTGTAGCAGATTCTGGATTCCAAGTTTCTTCCTTTTACTGCTCTTTCATGTCTTCTGAATACACAGGATGTCCATTCTCCTCCTTACTATCATGGCATTCACTTTCAAGCTAAACCCTGTCAGTAAACCTATACTGAGTATAGAAATCCTTAGTTCATGTTTGACTGGTTGATTGGTTTCATTTCCAGATGTCTCTCAAAAGAGCTATCCTATGTAACCTAAGCTGGGCAACTGAACACCAACAAACATTGCATTTAATTTTGTTATACTACAATGCAATTTCATTGCCCAAAAAAATGATTTTGCACACTGGTCCCTGACAGTCTGAGTTGGGAAGAATAACCAGTTAAAATAAACATCAGCAGCTCTTTGCTTCTTTGCTGATGTGGGACTCTCTTTGATGTAACAATAATTCTCAGTTCTCTCCACTGAAACTTGGAACAAAAAATGTTTGCCATGGATTCTTTTAGTTGAAAGCCTGCAACAACTACCTTAATGCATGTAGATTTTATTTTATATTTTTTGGAATGCTTGCAACATCATGTGTGCAAACAGACTAAAGTCTGAAGTGAGTGGTATATGTTTCTACTAGCAATCCATCCATCCTTAACCCTTTTCCCATTTTTTGCACATGGGGTTGGGGTGTCACTTCACCAGTAACAATCATCTAGAGGTTTATACCGCATATGAATGGTAAAATAAAAAAGTAATATCCATGCTCCGGGTTTGCAACCTGATCCTTTATTTATTTATTTATTTATTTTTTGCTTAAATCATTTAGTCTCATAATGAGACTCTTGAATGTCTCCAGGAACTTTTAATTTTGAAATACAAATGCAACAGGGATCAAAACTAAAAATGTTACATTTTAATAACATCAGAACTAAGACATTAACTATATTTCTGAAAGTAATTATTTCATGATCTTGATTTCAGGTGCTCAGACTGAAAACAAATACAAAGAATTGTGAATGTTGCCCAAACATTCAATATTTAGTTGTTACATTGAATCTGAAACATTAGCCATTCCTGTAACAATCATATGTATACAGATACAGATCAAACTTGAGACTTTTGAAAGTTGAAATAAGTTATCTAAAGATTGGCTCATCTCATTTTGCTAAGTACAAAGTGGAAGGATTTCAAAATTTTGAAAGAAGAGAGAGTAGTTGATATGTTGATGAAGAGATAATTCGACCACTTGGTTCGACTGTTATCTGAGGAATGTGATATTAAGATCAAAAGTGCTACTAAAAGTTGGAATACAAGGGTAGAGAACTCATTAAAAATACTCATTGCACAAACATAATCTGAAGATGACATGGTATTAAAAGTAACTGAAAGGGCAGAATGATGATAATTTTGAGCTAATCCAAGACTGGCAAGGTAATATTGTATCTCTGCAGTGGAAAAGTCATGAAGTAAGGGCTTGGTTGATGGAAATTTATGGTGAAGTATTGTAAAGTGAACACAAGTATACAGGCATGCAGGCAGAATTTATGAATAATATGGATGCCTGAGGGGGGAGAGAAAGAAAGCTGTTATTTCAGCTATACAAAAGATAATTCATACTTTGGACTATATTTTCTATAACATCTATTGCTATATAGAAGGCATGTCAGGTGAAATTAACAGATTCAGGAAAAACTATGGAAAAGCATGGCATTTTGCTGATACAAATTTGATCTTAGTACAAGAAGAAATAGACACATTTACAAGTCTGGAGACTGGGAAAAAGGTGCAGTGTATCGGAGAATTTTGTTTATCGACTAAGATTATTTACAACTCACATTAATGCAGTTTTCATGCTTTTATGTTATGAACGTGTTGTGGACTTGGAAACTCAAACTCAAGTTGATGTATCCAGCAGTTCTGAAGGTGTTGCACCCTGATGGAGAGAATATGCTCTCAAATTCATAGATAGTAATTGATTATGTTTGTGGATTCAGACTGGGTGCTAATGGGGCTCCACGTATAATGGAAAGAAGCACTGGAAAAAAGTGTCAGTGTTTGATTATCACAACACATATTATGAAGGTAGTAATCAGTCTATACAATACAAAAACAATTTAAAATGACATATGTTCAAGTTTAGATATGAACAAACTTGACAATACTCTTCTGATTTAGCATTAACTGGGACTTACTGTTTGCCAGCTGTTCCTGTTTTGATAGATATTTTTGACTATGGGTAAGGATGATAAAGTAATTTCAAATAAACCCGCTATTACTGTGATTATTATTAAATGAATGCCATGTTAACGTTGCGCCTCTTTTATTTGTTTTTTTTTAATGAGAAGCATCTTTATTAAATTAACACATATGATATAGACAATCATACATTTATATAAATGAAAACAAAGCACATTGACATAGTTTTCAGTTGCAAACAATATACATCATTTATAATCTATCCAGCAATTGTGAAGCAAACATTACAAAGCTCATTGAGATCCTGCCTTCCCTTATGCCTCATTCCTCCACCAAAACATTATTCTGCATGTATTATTGCCACAATTCCCATTTTTCCTATGTAATTTCCTCCTACCTTTTCCTAAAGATCTCACTTACAGTTGTTTTATCTATGTTATTATATCCACTACTTCTAGTACAGTTGGTTTACACTTTGATTTCCATTTTCTAGTAACTGCGTTTTTGGCAGACACTAGAATTAAACTCAACAAGGGCTTACTATGTCTAAGGAATTCCGATTCTGTATCATAGCTCAAAAAAAAAAAATTTTCCTTAGTTACACTAATTTTCTCACCCAGTATTTCTGTTATAGTCTGCAGGGAATTTTTAAAGTCTGCCAACTCATTATACTCTCAAACAATATGTTCCCACTTATTTCTTTCTTCCCTATCACATCTCCAACATTAGAAATCTACCGAAGAAACATTCTTTGGAGTCTGCTTTGGGTATAAAAATATACATATGAAAATACTTCCAAGCAAAGATCCTAAATCTTTAGACTTTGTTGCATATGTGGGAGTCATACATATATACCCAATGGTTTCTTTGTGAATTGCTTGTACAGTCTCTCTTCCCAATACTTTCTAACATCCTCTGATTGGTTCCTATAGCTATAATGCAATATTTTATATGCTCTACTAATTATCCCCTTTTAAACAGCGGTTTCTGCTCTAGATTCTACAAAAAACTGTACCAGTGCTGGTCTTTCACTTAGGATCCCCCTATTTCTTTCTCTTTTCATATATTTTGATATCAGTCTTTGATAGGAAAGCAATCTCTTGACTGCAGTCCAAATGAATATTTGGCTTCTTCCCCTTCTATTACCTTTCCCTCTCTAATTATTTCCTCCCAATACCTTGTTCCTTTGCCAATTTGCTCCAGAAAATTCCAGCCCCTCCTTGCCTATTATTCTGTACCCCTAACTGCAGTCATACCTATTGGCAGAATCTATTTTCTCCGTTCCCATGCTAGCTTAGTTCTTGAATACTTTTCTGCTACTTTATGAATATGTATTCTGTATTGTTATTGTTATTCTCCTTAAGGATGTACATGCAAAATCTCAGTCTCTCCTTGTTTCTTGAGCCCCACCCCCATTTCATCATCATTCCTTTCCACTTTGAATTATAGTTTTCTGCTTATGCTATGTATAGGAGCCTTAACTGTGTAGCTCTGAAATACCCCTTAAAATCAGGTAATCCCAAACCATCTTGTTGTATTGGAAGGATCAGCTTATCTTACTTGACTCTTGCTGTTTTCCCCTCCCAGATAAAACCCATAAACTCTTTATTAATTGCAATCTACAACTTCTCCTCTTGTTGATAAACATGTTCTTGACCTATATATAAAACTAAAGGGACTAAACATTTTCACTGCTTGTATTTTCCTGTCCATATCCACATAACAGAACTGCCAAATCCTCAGTTTTTGTATTCTCTTTTGTTTACTTTCTTTCCACATACCTTAGCTGCCATAACATAATCCTTTTAATCCATACTCCTAAGTACTTCATTTTATCATGTCCCCATAAATATGGGTATTGCAGAACAAATGTGTGTGCTGGTACATAGTTTTCAGCTACTGCCTTTGTTTTTGTCTTCATTAGTTCTGTACCCCAAAAAGACTTGAAACTGTCTCAGAATGTTCCACAACACTGAAATGTCCTTTTCTGGTTTCATCAGGTATAAAATAAAATCATCTGCAAATAAAGCCAAGTTTACTTGGCTGCCATACCAATTATATCCTTGAATTTCTGAGTCCCTTGTTGTTTTTATCAAAGGTTCTAAATATAATGCAAATACAAAGGTGAAAGAGGACACCCCTGACTGGTTCCTCTGCTCAAATGGAACTTATCAGAGAGGAATCGCCCCACTTTAATTTTCACCTTGAATCCCTCATATATCCTCCTAATCAACCTTATAATTTTATCGGGGAATGTCAGTGGTTCCATTGTCCTACTCATAAGATCCCAGCTTACTCTGTCAATGTTTTCTCTGCATCAAGACCCACCAACAACAGTGGTATTTTCTTACTTTCTGTCTCCCTCTGGATCATTGGTATTCTATTAATGTTGTCAAATGTGTGTCTCCCGTCCATAAAACCACACACTGATCAATATCCATCAGTTTTGACATCAGTTGTGCCGTTCTTTTAACCAGTATAGACATAAGTACTTTATAATCATGGTTTATAATTGAAATGGGCCTACATGAAGCTAGATCTTTAGGTACTACAGCCACCATTGCTTTCTTCCAGGATGTTGGTGCTTTTCCTCCTTTTACAAAACTTCCTGATCTTTATCACATTCGTGTAGATTGGTTATACAGCACCATTTTTATCTCATGTCCTCCCATCCTGTTAGTAATTGAGCCTCATCTACCTCTAACCTTGGCATATTTAACTTTTCCATAAACATTTCCATTTGTGCTTTTTCTTGATTTCCACATTTCTCACATTTATAAAGATTTTCATAAACTTACCAAAATACTTCTAATACATCTACAGGATCTCTGGTTATTTTTGTTGTTATAGGCTCCTTAAGCTTGGTAACAACCCCTTCTACTTTCTGTTGCCTGAGCCATTGTGCTAAAAGATTTTGAGCGCTGGAGTTATCAAAAACAGTTGCTTAATGGCAAGCTTTCTAAACTCATGCACATTATTGAGGTAGTCTCTTATTTTCTCTTTAGCTCTCTGCATTTGCATCTCTTCTTGTTCTGAGATTACTGCTATTCTGCAATACTTTAACCTTTGTCAGTCTCACTAAATAATGCCTGCTACTTCTTAATCATCTCTATTTTTTCTATTTTCAACCTATTTTTAAACTCCATTTAAATTTTATCCCACTCCTAAGCTATATTTCCAGTAGAAATTTGTTTCTTCCCTAATAACATCTGAATAATTTTCACTACCCATTCCTTAAATTCCTCTCTTTTTAACAAATAGGTGGGGAAGTGCCAGTGTTTCATTTTTATTTCATTACCCCTGCATTTTTATTTTAGTTGTTATTGATGTGTGATCTGAAATAGTTATTGGATGCATATCAAAGCTTTCAATTAAATGCACATGTTCCTGTGCAATATAATTTCTGTCTATCCTGGCCCAGTCTTTGTACCTTGGGGAATAATATGTAAAATCCCTCCGAACTCCCGCTACTGAATTCACATCTTCCAGACCAAATATTTTCATAAATTTCTTCATAAATCTACCCTCTTTTGTTATATTTTCCCTTCTAGGCCTCCCAGATACATCTTCAGTGATGCAAATCAAATTCCAGTCTCCACCTACAAGTGATATTCCCTGATGAAAGCTGAGTATCTCTCCAAATATTGTCTTAAGCTCCACTGTAGAAGTTTTAGGTTGAATATAAATATGTGCTAATGTAGTCCTCCTCCCTTGCAGGTAGCCACTTATTACTACAAATCTGCCAATATTATATTTTTCTTCTTCTTCTATCATGACTGGATCTCTTGTTGCAATTAATATAAGTACTCCCCTTTTTCCATGTCCCAGATACTATGTTGAACAACATTCTGAAATCCTTTCTTTATTAAATTCACATGCTCAGTTCTTTCCAAATGCATCTCCTATAGCACAGCTATCTGTTGTCTGCATTTTTAATATAGTTTACTACACTTTCTTTTTTGTATACATCTGTGAGGCCATTCACATTTAAAGAGAACATGAAAAGTGTCATTATGGTAAGAAGTTATTATTCCCACCTGTTATGTATAACAGCTTTTTTAATGTCTACTTTCAGCTTTTGCATTACATGCATACACTAATGTTTGTCAGGTTGATCTTTTACACATTTCTTTCTTGACATATCAGTTTGAATCTATGTCACATCTTACAAACCTTTTTGTTTTAATGAAAGTCCTCAAAAAAAAAACCTCCAGAATACCTCCAAAACCTATTAACTTAATACTATTATACAAAACTATGTACATCTTCAAATCATGAAGTTTAACCCTTCTACAGAAGCAACTGTCCCAGATTGATGGCCACACTCACGGGCTTGACGTAACCTATAACAGAGGTTATCCATGCTAAGATGCATGATATAGCCTTTGCTTCTACTTCCACGAAGTGCTTTCTGTTTTTGTCTTATGATTCTTCTCCCAGATGAAGAAAGTAATTTAAATGTTTTCAGAACACATTATCTACTAGCCACTGAAAGAATGAAATATTTTGTTTTTACTGCCTCCTATCAGATTGTCTCCAAAGAAACATGAGAACCAGATAAACAGTTGCATTCCACTACACATATTGCACTGTAAACATTTATGTGCTAGAAGGAAACACTAATCAGTTTTCATTATATTCATTATTCTTTTATTTATTTTTCCCCTTAAAACTTGTTAAATCAAGACAAGGGCCTTAATCCAGTCATTCCACTATGTAAAAAAAAGCATATCAATTTTTATATCATGTTCTTTTGCCCAAGGTTTCTTCTCTTTTTACATTGCAGTGCCTATATTTTTTAAAACTGGAGACAGAGAGAAAGTGGGGAAAAAAGGGGGTACCTCAATACTTTAGTATCCCTATTGCATACAAAAATAACTGAAAAAGCTTTACTTTACAGCAAGCAATGTCTTTTGGCTTTTTCCAGTTAGGGGTCACCACAGCGGATAACCTGTCTGCAGAATGATTGGCAGTAGCACGTTTACAGTGTCAAGTTGCCAGCCCAGCACCCAACCTTCACAGAAGGCACTCACATATACACACAAACCTACCTGCATGTTTTTAAAGTTCACTCGACTGCAGGGAAGACATGCAGACTCCACACAGGAGCTCCAGCCAAGAATCAAACCAGAGAACCTCTTGCTGTGAGGCGACAACACTAACTGCTGCACCACTGAGGCCCAAAAAGCTTTACTTTACAATATATGATATATAATGCATGCTATAAATGTTAAGGACAAATTTTTGTTTTACTTACAGATAACTCTTTCTTTCCTTTTACCCTTACTTAAATGTTCTTCCAAACATTAATGACATAAAGTAGGGCATATGCTTTGGAGTCCCCTACAAGTTTAACAAAGTCAAAAAAGTCCAATAATTCCAGGTTTTCTTGTTCCATTGTACTTCATAAATGTAATTAATGCTTTTTAGTCCCATATGTATTCATCAATGTCCAAGCTGCTGTTTTTTTTCCTGTTGAAGTCCATCTCCCAAATATAGCCGCTGGTTCATTTCCAACATACTCCTGGTTCTTCTAGTTAACTATTGCACATTTTTCTGTTTCTCAAGCATTTTCCTTTGGAACTTTGGACAAGTTTCACTGGTATAGTCTCTCCATGGGCTTTATCTTCAGAAGAATAAGAGCAGAATCCCCTTGTGTTTGATAGCTCACTTTTTGTTGGACCAACATTTGTATTTTTTCCTTAGCCTGTTATATGGCAAAAATGATTTTGACACTCCAGGAAAAATTATTCTGAAAACAGCTGGACACAGCACCTTGAATATCACACCTGCTGATCAACATTCCCTGATTGCTGGAATAAATTTACTCCTTTTGCCTAGTGTACAGTGAGTAATCATTTTCCAAAAACACTCTACTGTCTCTCAATTTTAGTACTTTGTCCTTCTGCCACAGTTTTGTCAAAATCATCTCTTTCTGTTGGTAGGATTATATATTTACTATTAAAGGTCTGAACTAATTTATCATGACCAGGCTTGGAGCATACACACAATGTGCCCTTTGAAAATTAACAACTCATGCTGTGGCATACCAGTCCAGTTGCTTATTTGTGGTTTCATAAAACTAATACAATCTCTTCCTTCCAGATTCTCTAGTACAGCAGAAAATCTCAGGTTTTCCCTATGTGCTCTATTCTCTAATTTCACCATTTTTTGAAACATCTCTTCTGAAGCACTTACACTAACCAACCTTTTCTTCATTTTACCTCTGATTTTTGCAATTTTATCAGCTCAGCTGAATATCTGTTTAAAGCTTCTTCCATTTTCCAGCCTTTTGTTATTTGAGTTGATATTCTCCATCAGCGTATTATTTATTTTAATCAGCTCTAAGTATATTTGACTTACCTTTTTCTCTAAGTTGCTGGAAGTCATGTCTTGCACCAGAGATGGAACTTGAATTGCTTTTTGCTGAAAAGCTGCAGAATTCTTCCCGGTCAGTATTTTCTTCTAACCTTTTTCATTGATTTTCTTTCAGGTTCTCTGACTTTCTTTTTTGCTGGCATCCAGGCAGTGCACTTATTAGCCAGTTACTGAAATTTATCCCAAAAGACAAATTCACTGACTTTCTTTTATGAGTTTCTGTTTTCACATTAGGAGAGCTGAAATTATGATGTTACTCAGTATGCAACCATCTTGGAAAAGTTATTTTTAGATTTTAATTTATATTTTTTCCTTTACAAGAATGATGAAACAGAAATTTAATATGTTAAATATTGTATAACCTCATAGAGAGAGCTTCCTAAATTGCACCAAGGAGTTCCATTTGTTTTTTTGTTTTTTTTAAGAATATTTATTCATTTGAAAAGTCTGCATAAACAGTGTATGCTCAGAAAATTAAGTCTGACTGGTATAATTAAGACTGATCATCTTCTAGAGTTTTTTGAGTGATATATGGTTTTCCCACACCTTGCCCATGACCTTGTGATATAACTGATAATAATTTACTAATTATAATACTATAATGTGCAGATAATTTAACCTAAAATAAAGAGTTGGGCTTAATTTTAAGAAAACATATATGAAAAATTAATTTCCAAGTACTCAGGAAATTTGACAGAAATGATAGCTGTCATTTGAAGAGAGTCATTTTACCACTGAGATGTTTAAAAGGGGTCTACAGAGATGTAGTTATGAATAATATCAATTAAAAATGAGATTACATTATAATTTAGTTGAATGCATTTCACTATGATTAGCCTGCTTTACTGAAGATTACATTGGGTTAACATTTTATTGTGCTTGGATTGGTAACTACCTTCTTTTCTTAACAGTTAGTAAAGAAATGAGGAGAAGATTAAGAATCTGGAACAGTTGGTAAAATAAGCTGATCCTATTGACTGCACTCATTTCATATTGGTTTCTGAGTCTTTATTTGTGTAATTTCTCATTTCTGGATAATAGTTAAAACAATATTTAGTTTTAACTACAATTTACAAATCTGGGTGAATGTTTCTTAATAATAGTCAATATAAAATTGCTTTTAGAGTAAGGTTTCCAATAGGTAGATTGGAGTGGAGGTCAGTAATTATCTTTAATTATATGACAGATACTGATGATGTCTGAAGCTCAAAACTGGATGTTAATACATATACACTGAGATGGACTTTTACCTTTATGAGCAGTTTATACTGTTGCCTGTTTCATGTTGAAATTGAAAGACAAGGGTTGAGCTCTGAATATTTAATGTGTGGTATTTCTATTTGAAATACTGTCCGAAAATTTCAATTTATAAGATATATAATGTATACATTACAAGATGATTATTATGATTCTATAGCTTTATTGCATTTCAGTGGCTATATTTAAAGTGGTTGACATCATTATTATTGTTCAGGCTATACCTTATGTTATTAGAAATAATATCTTGATGGATATATAATCTCAGTGTTGACAGTTTTCAGACTGGTCTTGAGTTGCTAATGACAATTTGTCTGTTATCAGGGAAAAATGCATCTATTAATATAAACATCATTATTTTTAAAGATGATGGAATCCCTCTGTAAGGGACCAAGATGGGCTCTAATTTATTATAGATGATGATGCACCAGTCAATGCTTTGTTAATGGTCACTTAATAGTTGTACGGTGTTTAAGACTGGATGCAAATATAAAAAATATGTGTTAATTACTCCTTGTTAAGATATAAATAAAAATAGTTGTGTGAAAAAAATAAATGCAGTTGAAACCTTGCAAAAAAGTAAAAGTATACACTAAAGAAAATACACAAGCGAATGTCCAAATATCTTAACTAGAAAATGTTACTAGAAAATAAACTCTTTCAGAGATACAGTCCTAGATATATAAGGAGCAAAACAGGCCAAAATGGTAAATGGAGGAATGAAAAACAACTTCTGAAAAATATATCCAGCACTTAGAATTAGCCAACTCTCCAAGTATATTCTAGTAATAGCAAATACCTTTTAAGATACTACAACAGCCAATCTAGTTTGCTCGCCTAGACTTGGACATCCTTTACCCAGATAATATATCCATATGGTTAAATCTACATGATTTTTCTTTTCCAACTCTTTCTTCAGTTCATTCAAGGTAATCAGGTTACAAATCATCCAGACAGCTAAATGCCCCATGCTAATTGTCTTCATTGTCTTCACTACTGCAAAGTGTTAGTAATGAAGCAAATCCTGGATTATATCCCAAGCAATGCAATAAAAAAGGTTATGATGTATTGCAGCCATCACTTACATTTTTTTTTTGTTTTAGTTTACATTAATATGTGTAACATGTATAAAAAGAAATCTGAGATCCAGAAGCCTAGAATCAGAGTCATAATACTTCACTTATCAGCATTTCTGAATTATGGAAAATAAACCAAGACAGCATATCTGCCTTGGTTAATTGTGATTTTACATTTTAATTAATTGTCTTCAGATTCAGTGGCACTTGCAGCATTTGTGGGTGTTCTCCTGTTGTCTGTGTCTATAATAAGACAGCATAAGCTCATTCAGCAACACTGAGACATGTTGGTGGGGTGTTATGCCCTATGGACACTGACATCATGCTGCACACTGTCTGAGCATGTCCAGAGTCATTTCATTCTTCACAGCCTCCCCTTACTCATTCCAGGCCTCAGTACATGGAATCTTAGCAGGAGAATTTTGTCCTGCAGAACAGCTGATTGTATTCTTTTCATCACATCTGTATTGACTACTAAGGCACTTCATTATTTTTTTTTTTTTTTTTTAGGTGCCATAGACTTTTGTCATGTGACTGGAACTTTGTTTTTTTTTCCTTCATCTTTAGCTTTCCCCATTATTACAAATATTCTAGTTTATCTAGTGCTCTCAATAGACTGTGGTGGTAGTGCTGCGGTAGCATTGTCGCCTCATAGCAAGACGTTGTCCCATTCGATTCTCAGCTAGAGCGTCTTCTGTGTGGAGGCATACGTGAATGGGGCATGCCTTTGTTGAAGGTTGTGTGTCAGGGCTGGTAACCCGGTACGTAAAAATCTACTACCAATCATTAGCGGGCCGGAGTTCCGCTGTGGCGACCCCTAACCGGGAAAAGCCGAAAGACACAAACAAACAATCTAGTGCTCTCAATATGAGACTCAGTCTACTAGTTCCTTTAGGCATTATGGAATTCCCTTGCTTCATATCAAATACATGTGTGCAAAACTGATGACACAGTATATCAAAGTGCTTGGCATTCAATACTCTTTAGGCAAAATATGTTGGCAGACTGACTTTAAAATTCTTTACAATCCAGTCCAGGACAATGGCAAATACAACACAAAGGGGACAGCTATCCCAGGTGCAAGCTATTTGGCACCTCAGCTACAGTGCCCCCTATCAGCCCTGCAATTGCTGTTGGTAATCATTTTAAGCAGCCATGATCATGAATTACAGCTGCCTTATGAGTCAGCCAGCATTTGTATATTAGCAACCATAGCATGGAGCTTGTATAGCTCTTTGTTACAGTTTAGCAAAGCAGTTTAATAAAGAGATATTATGTTTTACATAAAATCACTTTGCCTATCCTGAAAATTATCTTTATTTAGTCATTATCCTGTAAGTAAACAGTTATTTTATATATTCTGGTTATATACTTTGCTTAGTTGAAGTTCTTTTTTTAATTCTTGACTTCAAACAGGGAACAGCAAGTTGGGGCATCAACCAACCTATCTACAGCTCTGACCCACAGTTTCCCTGTATCTGAAAATGTATCCTAACTAGGTTTGGGTCATCTGTCTTCTTTTTTGGGGAAAACCATAAATTCACTATGCAGGAAAGCACCATCACAAATGTTCCCTATACCAAAATTAACAACAGCAGCAGCTAGCACCTCTTATTCACTTGAAGCACTATATATGATCCTTTCAGGTCACCTCTGTTACCCAGTCATGCAAAATGTCTACTCATTTACCTGTTACTAAATATTTAGGTATGCATTCAACCCTTTCAAACTCTAGTAATAACACCAATAGCAGTTATTTAAATATGCTGTCTGCTTCTACAGCATTTTGTTTATTAGAAACAGCATTTAGTGGTTTTAATTCCCCCATATTTCTGCTGCATCTTACCTGTGAATGAAGGCCTCACCTTAGTTTGATATGAACTAATCTGTACATCATACCAAAAAGACAAAGTCATCATCTTTCTGTTATTACTCTTGAGATTTACCCTATATTTTTTCTATTCATTAAAAAATGCAGCATTTGTGTTTGCCAATGTTCAAACAACAACCATGTTAATATCAAGAAAGTTTGTATTGTGAACAGTTGTATTTATTTTCCATTTGGCTTTCCTATGATTTTTTACATTGCATTTCACTTCATCACAGTTACTTGGATTGCTCAAGACAGCAGTGCAGCTTTACTGTTTTTTTTTTCACTTTTATTCAATGCATGACTTGGAATATAAGTTATGGGGTATGACAGCCAAGCCCCCCACACTGGGTTAAGCTCCCCTGCAAAAAAAAAATGATGTGTGTGTGTGTGTGTGTGTGTGTGTGTGTGTGTGTGTGTGTGTGTGTGTGTGTATATATTTAATTTTTTCATGTTTTTTCAAGTTGTGCTTTTTCATCCTGAAAAAAATCAGTCAAGTGTGATTACTGAATGTATTGACCAAACTTTAAAAAAATGTGTCTGCATCATTTTGTTGTCTGACACAAACACTTTCAGGCATACTTTTAAGTTTATCCAGATAGTCAGATATATTCCCATACAAATTTACATAATTTACAGCTTATATTTTTCATTCATAATTTTGGTATACTGACATTATCATTCTCATAGGCTCATAGGTGTACACTAGGCTAATGACCACCAAGGCCTTTATAAGCCTAAAAAAGCATCCCAAATGTATCCTGCAAGTTTATGTGCTGGCCTCTGTAAGTCTAGCCAAGCCTCTCAAATGTGTCCCACAAGTTTATGCATCTTAGAGGTTATTTTAAAGGATATATTTTAGCTAGAGCAAGATTTACAGGTTGCTTCTGTCCATTAGATAAATGGATGCTAGATCCAGGGTATACTTCCAATTTTCCAAACACTAGTCAAGTTTTTCTTGAACAGGGATAGGGAAGATCTCTGCTTCACATGGACAGGAAGACTGTTCCAGAGTAGAGGAATTATCCAAGACCCATACCTGTCTCTCCAATATGACCTACTGATGTCATAAGCAAAGTTTAAATCTCTAGAGTAATGCTGATGCTATTAATTTTGGAGATGTGCAGAAAGTCATCAGAGTGGCATACAATGATGCCTTGTATGCCAGGCATAGGTCACAAATCAAGGAACATACATGTATTGTGCCCCATAAAGTGCAGATATCCCTGATGTGTATTCAAATCTTGCACTGCTTGTGCTGCTAGTCAGTCTTAATTAACAATCTGAGACATTAAGAAAGTGGCTATATTTGAAACAGTAAGCTCAGTGCCAAAAATTTTCTTCAGATTAAAAATCATGTCCAACCATTTTTGATGATGCAAGGTTGGACCATTCCTGTACTTCCTCTAGTAATATGCTGGGTCTCTTTCCTCTGTTTTTTGTAAGTAAGTAAAAAGGTTTATGCTGTACACAGGGTGATTGCAGTTTGTCCATTTATTAATGGAACAAGTTTTCCAAAAACATGTATTCTCCAGGCAAAATTAATTATGAACCTTTAATATCGGGTCTATATTATAACTACGAATGTAACAAATGATCAGATGATCGAACGTTGTACTCAAAACAGCTAACAATGAGAACAGCGATTTTTTTCCCCAGGGAAAAAAATTGCTGTTCCCTCCCCCCCCCAAAAAAAAAACACTAAAAGTGGGGGGCTTTGCCCCACACCCCCCATGAAGGGGGGTTTTGCTCCCCACACCACCCCTTTTTAAATATACCAACTCCGAGATTGCACTATAGTGGAGGAAATGGCACAACCCAGATAGCCGGCCCAGCGATTTCTTTCCCTGGGAAAAAATTTGTTGTTCCGGCCGTTCGCTATTTTGCCAGTTCGACACTTAGTGTTCAAACTAACAGCATTCGATCATCTGATCGTTTGCTGAACTAAAGTAGACCCTTAATATCTAGCACTAGAATCCAACTATAACACTCAGTGATTTACTAAAAATCAGAAGTTTTATAAGGGACAAAGACAGTAAAAATATAAGGCAAAATCAATGGCATTCAGCAAAAATCACGGACAGCTGAAAGTTAAGATTTAGAAACACTAGGCAAAATCAGAGACAGTTAAGAATTAGAGACTTTTTACTGCACATGATGCGTTTGTGTGACAGTGAAACAGGAGAAGCCTTCACATTTGTTTTCACATAAGATGAACACAGAATACATGGGGTTTTGAAGACCAGATTAACCAACAATAACTAACCTTAAAATTCAAAATTAGGAAAAATATACAAAAATCCTCTCTTTGTAAGCATTTCTCCCATTTGCTGACTAGGTTATGGACTTGGCTGACCCCAACATGATGGCAGCACATTATGACTTCCAAGAAGGCTGCACATTGAGTAACAGCTTATTTCTAACTCTCCCAGTGTGAAAACAAACTCAGCAGAGGAGGCCAGCAGACTTGTGTTTTTGGGTAAATTTCAGTAACTGGGTAGTAAGTGCACTGCATGGATGCCAGGAATAAAGAAATAGAGAAGACCTGGAAAAAAATCAGATACAAAAAGTGAGGAATAAACACTGACTGGGAAGGTTCTGCAGCTGTTCCGCAAAAAGCAATGCAACCTTCAGACATGACTTCTAATAACCTATAGGAAGATACAAGACAAATGCATACAGACCTGGTTAAAATAAATGAAACACTGATTTAGTATATCAACACAAACAACAAAAGGCTGGGAAAAAATGGAAGAAGCTTTAAACAGATATTCAGATGAGATGATAAATCTACAAAAATCAGAGGTTGAAATAAAGAAAAGGCTGGCTGAATATGAGACTGCTCAGGAAGAGATGTTTCAAAAAATAATAGAATTAGTGGACACAGCACACAGGGAATAACTGAAATTTTAAGCTATGCTATAGTAGCTGGAAGGAGCTGACTGCATTAATTTTATGAAAGAGCAAATAAGCAACTGGACTGGCATTTCACAGCAGGAGTTGTTAGTTGAAAGGGCACACTGTGTGTATGCTCCAAACCAGGCTATAAGAAAGCAACCTAGATCTTTAATAGTAAAGATGCAATTCTACCAGCAGAAGGAGTTGATTCTGACAAAACTGTGGCAGAACGACAAAGTACTAAAAGTGGGAGACAGCAGAGTATTTGTGGAGAATGATTACTCATTGTACATCAGACAGAAGAGGAGCAAATTTATTCCACTATTCAGGGAATGTCGAGATTCAGGTGTGAGATTCAAATTGCTGTAGCCAGCTGGCTTCAAGGTACTCCTCCCTGGAGGGACAAAATCATTTTTTTCATGAAATACTTGCTAAGGAGGAAATATTTTTGTTGGTCAAACTTTTGTAAGCTGTGAAACAGAAGGGGGTTCTGCTTCTTGTTCTTCTGGTAATAAAGACAACAGACAGACTGTACCTGTGAAACCTTTGCAAAATTTTCAACAGAAAATGTTGGACAGAAGGAAGGGCACAAGAGAGTAGACTAGAAGAATCAAGAGTGCATTGAAAATGAAGCAGAGGCAGGATTTCAAAGAGGAACAGTAATAAAACCAGTAACTTAATATGTGATTACAATGCAATAATTACATTTATGAAATATGACAGAACAAGAAAATCTGGAAATATTGGACTTTTTCAGAATTTGTTGTACTTGTGGGGGACTCTAAAACATATACCCTACTTCATGTCATTAATGTATGGTTTAAGTGCTTTGGAGAAGGAAAGAGAAGGGAGAAAGTTAACTGTAAGTAAAGACTTTTTTTTTCTTAAATTTATTTATTTATTTATTTATTTTATTTTACATTTGTTGACCGGGCTGGTCCAGCTGGATATATTTCCTTTTTCAGTAGAGGCCCGGGGAGAAAAGCTCCACATATAAACAACCACCACCACACAAAAAATGTTTATAATAAACAAAAAGGTATTACAGTTTAAATTCTAGGAAGACTATGTGACACACTATAATAAATACATCATTCACCTTCAAATCATTTTACAGTATGAATATGTAGTGAACCCCAAGACATTATTACAATACATTTAAATCCTTGGTTATTCTAGTTTACTCCAGACAGTTACTATTTCCAAAGGGTTAGACAGTAATATTAGAAAAAGGAAGAGCTATAAAGAAAATGGCAGGAATACTACCTTCAGGGTACATTCATAGCCAAGTAGAAAAGATATGTAATTGGTGCTTAAGTAGTAGAGATAACTTGTAGGTGCTACTAATTCAGAGGAGTAGACAGGAAAGAGTGGAGGAAAGTAGGAAGTCAAGAGATGACAAAGAGAAACCCAGAGGATCAGTCTGGGTAACAGCAAGGGCATAGCCAGTGAGTTCTAAGGTGTTTCTTAAGACTTTGTTTAAAGAGACGAAGAGATGGAAGTGAGGTTAGGTCAGATGGCAGGAGGTTCCATTGTTTTCCAATGGTATTTGAGAACAGTGAGTCCCCAGCTAAGTTGTTAGCCTTGGTGGCACTGACTAGAAGTTTATTGGAGGAGTGTAAGGAATCAAGATTCCTATAGGGTGCTATAAGGTTGTTGAGTATTGGTGTGTAGTTGGGTTGGTAAAAAATCTTATGAACGATGGTCAGTTGGGAAAGTATCAGAAGGTTTTTTAGTTCCAGCCAGTCTAGTTGGTGAAGGTTAAGACAGTGGTGAGTTCTATATGGGTTTCCAGTGGCAAATCTAGCAATACTATTATAGGAGTTGGCTAGTTTGGTAAGATTATTTTATTAGATTAGTGTATATGGGTGCTGCATACAGAAGAGTTGAAATTAGATGGGAGTGGGCAATAGTCATTCTGGCTGTTGGAGTTAAGAAAGGTTTTATCCTATATAGGGAGCCCAGTTTTTATTAACAGATTTAATAGTGTTATTAATGTGAATGTCAAAGGTGAGGTTATTATCAATTGTAATTCCTAATAGTTTGGTGGAAGAGTCCGGGGATATAAGGGTGCCATTAATGGATTGAATGGAGAAATCTATGGGGGGAGGACTTACTGTTTGTTGTAAACAGTAGTAGCTTGGTCTTTTTGGTATTCAAAAGAAGGCACCATTTAGAGAACCATGCCTCTACTGTATTGAAAGCTGTCTGGGTTAAAGATTGAAGTTCAGATATAGAGTTGGCAGAGCATATGATAGTAGAATCCTCAGCATATTGTATACAGGTGGTTTCAGGAATGGCTATTTGAAGGTCATTGATGAATAATGAGAAAAGAAGAGGACCAAGAATGGAGCCTTGAGGGACTCCCAGGGAGATAGGAAGGTGAGAAGATAGTTGATTCTCCCAAATAACTGCTTGCTGTCTATTACTAAGGTAAGACTTGAACCAGAGAATTGCTTTGGCATCAAGAGAGAGGGATGACAGAGTGTTTATGAGTAAGCAATGGTTAACCATATCAAAGGCTTTAGACAGGTCGAGGAAGAGTGCTGATGAGAGGGTGCTATTATTGCGGTTATTATTAATGGTGTTGGTGAAGGATAGGAGAGCTGAGGTGGTACTATGAAAAGGCCTGAAGCCATGCTGACAGTTTGCTAGAATGTTATGTTGAAGTAAGTAGTTCATTAGCTGATGTGATGGTGAATACATTTTTCCATAATCTTGGCTAATGGAGAAAGGAGAGCTATAGGCCTGTAGTTAGAATAGTCATTAGAGTTGCCTCCTTTATGTAAGGGAATAATGTGGGAGATTTTCCAGAGATCTGGAATGGTTCCTTCAGTTATGGTATGGTTTATCAAGATGGATATAGGATAGCGACTACTTTAGCTGCTAGCTGTAGGTATTCAGATGGTAAGTTATTGGCAGAGGGGGTGCAAGGCTTAAGTTTGTGGACAAGTTTTTGGATGTAGGAGGTAGGGATAGGTTGTAGTTGGAATGTTGGCCGAGTATGAGGTGAGGAGTTAGGTAGATCAGAGTTGTGTGTAGCTAGTTGATTGGCTAGAGCTTGTATGGTGTTTGTGAAGAAAGTGTTAAAGGCATTGGCAGTTTGATGGGAGGTATTATTTTCTGATCCTAGAGGGGAAGGAGTGTTAGAGTGGCCTGGACAAAGGAGGTTATTCACGCTTGCCCAGAATTTTTGTGGATTATTGTGGTGAGTTTGCTGCAGATTGCAATAGTAGCTTTTTTTGTCAGAGAGAATAGCTTTTTTTTGTAGCATTTCTCAACTGTCTAAAGGTTTGTTGATCTGGGGTATTTCTGGTTGCTCTCCACTTAGCCCAGGATTTATTTCTAAGTAATATTTTTTGTCTGGTATCTTTTGAGAGCCAGGGGGCAGGTTTGGATTTTACTCTAATAGATCATTTAGGTGCATACCTGTCGAGGATTGTTAAGAATTTGTTATTGAAATATATAGCAGCTTCTTCAAGAGGGAGAGTTTTTAGAGGGTTCCAGTCGCAGGCACTAAGTTCCATTTGAAATAATACAGGCTGAAAGTTTTTCTTGGTTCGAGAAGTCCTATAGTTGGGGGCATTGGTAATGTCATTCTTTTGTCTAATGATGTAAGTAAGCATGTGATTGCTTACATCATCAGGCAAGGTCCCTACTTTATAAGTATGTTCTTGTTTATTGATTAGTATCCAATCTAGTATAGTTTCTTTATTATTTGGTTTGTTAATTCTAGTGGTGGTGGAGATAGTTTGATTAAAGCCATGCAGATTAATATGAGAAGAAGGATTATCTGTGTTTATACTATTCCAGTCAGTATTGACATCTCCTAGAATAATAGTTTCTTGAGGGAAAGTAGTAGATATCCAACATAGGGTATCCTCTATTGTAGAAATGTTATTACCTGGGGGTAGGTAGACACAGATTATATAAAGTGCTTTGGTGGGATTGAGTTGAAATTTAGTGATTAAGAGTTCAACTTTACTATTTTCAGGTGGGTTATAAGGTATAGAGGAGATGTGTAGTTCATTTCTGAACAGTAAGGCTACTCCTCCTTTGCATTTTACTCTGTCGTGTCTCAGCATATTATACCCTGGGGGGATTATTTCATTATCCTTAGTTGTGGGTTTTAACCAGGTTTCTGTAAGACAGAGGATATCAAAGGAGTAAATATCTAGAAGGGAATGGAGATGGGCAACATTGTTGTTAATATTGCGGATATTGAGATGACCTATTAGTAAGAAGTCAGAGAGACTGGTCTGGGTAGTAAGGGTGTTGGGGAGGAGCTAAGAATAGGTGAAGTAGAGAGATTAGAAGGGCCTGGGTTAGGGTGGATGTCACCATCTTTTAAGGTGGGTGATTTTAGTACAGAAAGAGGGTAAGAATTAAGGCTAGGTAGATATTTTAATTTTTTTATTGTGGGCTGGTTTAATTTCATGGGTGTAACTCGATGTTATTTAGGTAGCAAGCAACTAGAGGTGGAGGTGATATTTATTTGGGGATGGGTAAGGGCATTGTTATATATAGATGTTTGTTTAGGAGGGTAGTTGAGGTAGTAGCAATTTGCCTTTTCAAAAGAGGTGAGGAGATAGGTAGTGGTGAGGATAGGTATAAGAGTGGCTGAGAGTATTACCAAGGATAGGATAGTTTTAGTTATAGTAGACATATTACTTAGTATATGTAAACTGTTTCTGCCAGGTAAGGCTAGGATATAATAGTATCAGATAAGAAGTTAAGATAGGGTAGTTGAGAAGAGTGATGCTACAAGTAGAGGGGTTTTCTTTAAGTAGTATATAGATATGGTGGGGAGGTAATGAAAGAGAAATGGGAAGGATAAAGAAGTTGTATAAAGATATGGTAGGGTAGAAGTGATGAAGAGTTAGTGTTGGTAAATAAGTTGTGTGGTTAGTGACGAGTTAAGGTAGGGTAGTAAAGAAGAAAGATACTAAGGGTGGAGAGACAGAATGAAAGTAGTATAGGTAGGGGTTGTAAGAGATAGGGTACTGGAAAACTATAAAAGGATGGGTGTGGCTTAGGTAAGTTAATTTGAGTCTGGTTATGGGTGTGGCTTAGGTAAATTAACTTGAGTCTGGGATAGGTTGGATAGGAGAGAGGGTGTGGTTTAGGAAGTATAAGGTTAGGACCATGGGGGTGGGTGGGAATTGGGGGTAGGGTAGGGGAGCAGAGTGATAATCAGTTTTACAGTGAGAATGTAATTTACAAAACTTTAGTAGGTATGTGGGATTTCTTAGAGACACTAATTCATGTGAAATACTGGTGGAGTCCTTTTTGTCTTACTTATTATGGGAGCAGGAAATAAGAAGCAGGAATAAAACAGCAAACTTTAGATAAGGTAAGTTTCTAGCTCTTCTGTCTTACTGCCTAACTGACTTATAGGTTAAAGTCTGCAATTTCCTTTCAGTGGGGTTAGCTATGTAAAAAGTTAAACTTGGATAGCTGAAAATAGGTTCATACAGCAACTCTAGAGAAGTTTAGTATACAGGTAAGATACAGGGATTACAAGCTGTGTACTTTGCTTCCCTCTAGTGGCAGAACAAAGGAAATACACCTATTCTCAGAACAAGTTTGTGAAAAAAAGGGGAGAGAGGGTTGGATGGTCTCAGGGTAGGTCCACAGGTGTGCTGGCCCAACAACAGGAATATGATAAACAGAATAAAATGTTAGAGTTACATTTAAAATCAGTAGGTTATCACCTACACAATGAGGCAGTAGGAAGCACTTCTAGGTATTCCAGGGTGGGTTCTACCAATAGGGTATTCTTTCAGTTGGGAGGTTCCTTAGAAGTACTAGGTAGCTGTTGGGAAGATAGCCCGTATCACAACACAAGGCTTCAAGCTGTAATAGAAAAAGAGAAAAACTGAGAAAAATGTGAAGAAAGCCAGGTTGATGTCTTGGCAGTAGAGGGAAAGAGAGGTGGTGAGGTGATGTGGAAGTAAATAACTGAGTGAAGTAAGAGAAATACTAGAGTTTAACACAGGTGGACAGAATATTGACACAGAGGCACTTAGATCACAAAATAAGTTGAGTAAAACATGCATCATTCTTAGTGTGAGATACAATACAATTAGATGGATTACTAAGTAAAATAATTAGCTAGTATAATTATGTCTACAGCATACAGTGCCAGGCTTATTACAGTAGGAATGTTAAGCAAGGCTGCCTAACCATTGTAACAGGGAATGCAAAGCAACATAAAATACACACTGCTACAAAACTTTCTGAGGTGTGGATCACTTAGATAATCATACATATAACCTAATAAAAATAACATATATAGGCTAAGGTAGAGCACAAGAATCTACATCAAACAGAGAATATACAATATAGGACTGTTGAGGCATTCTCTATGTTCAGATATTATACATATTAAACCACCTTCAGACTACTAATGCATTTTAATAACGTTATCCCCTAGCATATTAGTATAGATAAAATAATGGCAGCAGTTGTGTACTGTGTGATTTGCTGCTGCTTGAACTATTTCTGGAGCTGGGACTGTAGCTTTATATAGATAACATACAATGGTTAAAAATAATGGCATTACAATGCACAAGCACTGTTAAATTATGTAACTAATCCTGGTGTAGCAGACAGAATTAGGGGAAAGCATTATGCTCTGAGAGCAGGCCAGGAATTAATTATAGTTACAGAGGGTTTGATAAGATGGCTAAAATATCACAGAGGAGAAGCGAATGTTAAGTATCCACTCTGAGCCTATTCATAACTCGAGTAGGTTACAGTTGGTAACAGTGCTCTGCAGTAAGTTCCGTTAGACCAGGAATTAAGTTCAGTGCCAAGAAGGCTTTAAGATGGCTAAAAATTCCGCTGAGGATTAGTAAATGCAGAGTAGTAGCACTCTGTGCCTGGGCGCAACTCGTGCGAGTTACAATTGAAGGCAGAGCTCTGCGCTAAGTACCTGAGCAGACCAGAGTTAAAATATAGTGCCAAAGGCTTTGTAAAATGGCTTAAATATCATTACAGAGAAGCAAAAGTAAAATAACAGCACTAGAGGTTTTAAGATGGCTAAAGTTCTGCTGAGGCTTTGTAAAATGGCTTTAATATCACTACAGATAAGCGAAAGTAAAATAGCACAAGAAGGCTTTAAGATGGCTAAAGTTCTGCTGAGGATTAGCAATTGCAGAGTATCAGCGCTCTGTGCCTGAGCACATCTCGAGCAGGTTACAGAAGGTAACTATGCTCTGCGCTAGGTTGTCTGGAAAGAGCCCTTGGAAGTGAGTAATATTCTAAGTAAAATAACAGCATTAAGTGCCTAAGCACAAATAACAAGAGCTACAATTGAGAGCTGAGCTCTGCGATGTGTTAACTGCAGCCTCTTCGGAGAAAATGTTCCACTTTGTATGTACCAATTTGTGGCATGTGGTTTTCTTTACATGCAATAAATTATTTTTTTCAGTTAGTTGTAAGTGTAATGGGGATTGTAAACAGTGATGCTGGCTTTTTTCTCCCATCTCTCTTTCTTCCTGTTCAGTTTTAAGAAATGTAGGGACTGTAATATAAAAAAGCCTGGTTAAAAACTATGATAAAATAAAAATGAATGTACTTTTTCTCATTCTTGCATGGGGGAATGGCTGGATTAAAGACCTTAGACTGATTTAGGAACAAGTTTTAAGAGAGACAGTAAGATACAAGCAGTTAAAATGTTTTTGGTCCGTTTAGTCTTATACACAGGTCAGCCAGAGGAGAAGTTGTGGGTAGCAATTAATAAGGAGCTGAAGGACTTTTTCTGGGAGGGGAAGATGACAAGAGTAAGTGGGATAAGCTGATTTTTCCAGCAAAACAGGGCAGATTGGGATTACCCAATCTGAATGGGGTATTTCAGCACTACACAGTTAAGACTCCTATAGCACAAACAGAAAACTAAAATTCAAAGTAGAAAGGGATGATGATGAAATGGGGGAAGCTGAAGAAAGGAGAGAGTGGGATTTTGGATGTGGGCCTTTAAGGAGAATAACAATAATCATACAGAATATTATAGCCATAAAGTAGCAGAAAGTTTTCTAAGAACTAAACCAACACAGTATAGAAAAACAAGATTCTGCTGATAGGGATGATTGCAATTAGGGATACAGACAATAGACAAAAGGGGGCTGGAATTTATTGGAGAAAACTGGCAAAGGAACCAAGGTATTGGGAGTAAATAACTAGAGAGGGGAAAGATGACAGAATGGGAAGACACCAAGAAAAAAATAGGGGGGGGCTTAATAAAGACCAGCACTGGTAGAGTTTTTAATAGAATCTAGAACGGAAGCTGCCATTAAAAAAGGAATAATTAGTACAGAACACAAAATATTGCATGATAACTATAAAAATCAATCAGAGGAGGTTAAAAAGGATTGGGAAGAGAGACTGGATAAGCAATTCACAAAAACAATGGGAGGATATATGTATGTCCTCCAAATATGCAACAAAATCTAGAAGATTTAGGATTTTGCCTGGAAATGTTTACATAGATATTTTTATACCCCAAGTAGACTCCAGAGAATTTTTCCTCAGCAGACAGCAAACGGAGGTGTGAAGAGGAAGAAACATTTAATTGGGAACGTATTTTCTGGGAATGCGGTGAGTTGGAAGACTTTAAGGATTCCCTGGGGGATGCATGGTCAGAGATGCTGGGTGGGCAGATCGGTTTGAAGAGGGAGATGATTTTTCTGGGCTACAATACAGAAATCGGAATTGCCTACACATGGTAAGGCCTTGCTGCATCTAATAATGGTGGCTGCCAAAAAAGCAATTACTACAAAATGGAAAACAAAATCTAAACCAACTATACTGGAAGTATAAAAGAACTGAAATTGAGATCTTTAGAAAAGGGTAGGAGCAAACTACATAGGAAAAGATGGAAATTGTGGGAGCAATAGATACAAGGGAGGAAAAAGTTTTAAAAGGTAGCATGACTTAAATGAGCTATGTAATGTTTGAGTGAGAAAAGATTGGGTAGATTATAAGTGATATATAATATTTGCAGCTGGGAGTATGTCATTATGGTTTGCGATATAAAATGCTTGCAGCTAGGGCTGTGCTGGTGTGGTTTGTTTTCATTTATATAAATGTACGATTGTCTGTGTAGTAAGTGATGGTTTAATAAATATGTTTCTTGCTTAAAAAAGACAGGAATTGAATAATTTATGTAATATTGCTTAGGTTATATGATATATAGCAATATTTGTGAAGTATAATGTTTGCTATGTTAATATAGTTTGATTACTTTTATATGAATGTATGTGCCTATTTCACAAGTGATAATTCAATAAAGGTACTTGAAAAAACATGATGTCAGCACATTGGTAAGGAAGTAGAACTTCCTGTAGTGTAATCAATGAGGGCAGAGCATGTTACGGCTAGAGAGGGCATTTTTTTGGAAGAAATCTTCCTTACAAATGAGAATGCACACTTAATTGACAGAAAGATAGCTAAAATTGTCCAACTCCCACTTTAATAAAAGTATCTATATGTTTTTTTTAACTTTTTTTAACTTTCAAATGCTGTTTGCATTTGAAAGCTTTTGCTCATTTGTGATTGCAAGTGTGTGAGGTGATCACAAATCAATTGAATATGTATCAGGGATCCAGAGAATCATTTATGTATGAAAAGTGAAAAAAATCCAATTATTTGCATTTAACACCACTCCAATTAAGGTATAAAACCCTTAAGATGATGCCCTTTCCTTACACACCAGTGGGGGAAATATATACTGTAACCATTCATTTCAATTATCTAGACATGTTAATCAGCATGACTTCTGGCAAACAGTCTGTTTTATATCATTCTCTGCAGTTCATTAAAATCAATAATTAAAGGATTAGAAAAACACAATTAAAATATACACAAAACTATAATCAAGTTAAATCAACCTTGGGAATAATGGAGGAATGGGACCCAAGATCAATCAGTAGCTCAGCCTCAAAGCTCTGCCACAGTTTTCTTAATAAATTAATCTATCTATCAAGTTATTTATCCTAATGATCATGGAATATTATTAATACTACTAATCTGAGTAGCATAGTTCAATGTTATTCAGACCTATGTTTACTTGTAATCAGCTTGGTTATGATGGTCTTCCCTTGTGCTATCTCTAATGGTGAACCAGCTCACTGAATGGGCCACTTCTTGATCTGACCCTGGCTCCACCACACCATGGGCAATATGACTTATTTCATGGTAAATGCATTGGAAGAGATTGCTGTAATTAGCTAACCACCCAGCTGTCCTGGAATACTGTCTCACCAATGACACCTTTTCAGAACCTGCACTTACTATATACCATATACTTACCAAGGACCACCAAAGAACCTCAGCAGAGATGTAGCAGAAACTACTAAATCTAGCATAAACTGAAAGGAGAAGATACAGAAGAGTGCCATGTTCCAATTCCTGGAATATAAAGTCCCCAACACTCTCAGTATCACCCCTTCTCACCAAAATTACAACTCAAGTGGCACAAGCACAGGGCTCTGAAGTCATTGAACATGAAAGGAGATCAGAGTTATTAGCTATAATGATAGAGAACTGCCTCTTCTGACTGTAAAGGAAGGGAAATCCTGCCAGCTAGCAGACTGCTAAGTAAGACATTTTCAGGATTTTATTCCAAAACAGTGGAGCAGGGGAAGGCATTCATAGACATCCACTCACTCATATATAATAAAGGCTTATCCACTGAGCTTAAACTCATGACAGATTTACAAATAAGTGGAAGGCCAAAGTAAATGTCTTCTCAACCACTAAAGCAACACTACAGTTTCTTAATATTAACTTTTCAGCTACAGATGTCTAAAATGAATCGAAGCTGGACAATGTGTTGAGTACACAAAAAGCTCCCTGAACATGGAATGCTCATAAAAAGATTTGGGGGTCTGGAAAATAGCTGTGGTCCCTTCTGCTTCCCTAATCCCTACTTAAGTAGTCCAACAAGTGCTAATTGCAAAAGGGACACAGCTCTGATGAGCTGAAGTTTTTTCATAGGAAATAATAATCAAAACAGCTGTTCTCATGCAAATCATCAAGTAAACCATGTGATCTTCTGTCTGAACTGGAGCCAGAGGAGGAGGACATTAATGCAGCTGAACCAAGAGACAGCCACCAAAATTCAAACAGCTACCTTTATCACTTCTCAAGCTTGGGGGGGGGGTCAATATTACAACATCGAACTCACAGGAGTTTGAACATTGTAATATCAAACCCAAAAGTTTGAAATACGAAAGGGAAAAAAATCAGTGGGCCATTTTTGGGGCATTGCTATTTCCTCCACTGTGGTGCGATCTTGGAGTTGGTATATTTAAGCAGAGGGGTTGTGTAAGTGGGTTTTTTTTTTTGTAATGGAACAGCGATTTTTTTTCCCCTGGGGAAAAAAATTGCTGTTCTGTGTTTTCGTACTTATTGGGTTTCGAACTTCACGGTTCATTATTACAACGTTCGAACTCCTATGAGTTTGACATTGTAAGATAGATCCAAGCTTAGGTACCTACAGTAAAGGAGATCAGGAAGTTTGTTAGCTGTCCCCGATCAAATAGTAAACAGTGTTACTCTCCAAAGGGGTAAAACCTGAACTGTTCTGTAATCAGGATACATTCTACAAGGATGACTTCTCACAGACTTCCAAGATGGCTGCACACTGAGTAACAGCTTAATTTCAGCTCCCCAAGTCTGAAAACAGCAATAAGAAAAGAACCAGTGAATTTGCCTTTCTGGTTAATTTCAGGTACTGGCTAATAACTGCACTGCCTGGCTGTCAACAAAGAAGAAATTTAGAGAACCAGAAAAAAAAATCCAACCACAAAAGGTGAGAGGAATCCTACTTGCAAATGTTCAGCAAAAAGCAGTTCAACCTCCAGCTTTGGTGCAAAACACGACTTCCAGTAATCTAGGAAAAAATATATAGTCAAATGTGCTGACTAAAATAAACAAAACACTGATGGTGTATATCTACTTACATAACAATAGGCTGGGAAAAATGGAAGAAACTTCAAACAGCTATTCAGATGCACTGAAAAACTGCCACAATCAGAGGATGAAATGAAGAAATGGCTGGCTGAATAAGAGACTGCTCAAGAAGAGATGTTTCAAAATATGGCAGAATTAGAGGAACAGCATGTAGGGAAAACCTGGAATTTTCTGCTGTACCAGAGAAAATGGAAGGAACAGACTGTATTAATTTTATGAAAGCAAAAGTAAACAACTGGACTGGTACTCCATAGTGGGAGTTGTTAACTGAAAGGGCACATCTTGTCTATACTCCAAACCTAGCCATGAGAAAGCAGCCAAGACTTGTATTAGTAAAGATGCAATCCTACCAGCAGAAGGAGTTGATTCTGACAAAACTGTGGTAGAAGAGCAAAGAACTATAAGTTGGAGACATTATGTTTGTGGAAAATGATTACTGTACACCAAGCAGGGGAATGTTGACAAGCAGGTATGAGATTCAAGCTGTTCAGTCCAACTAGCTTCAGAATATTTTTTTCCTGGAGGATCAAAGTTATTTTTTTGATGCAGAACAGGCTAAAGGGGAAATATAAAAGTATGTCCAACACAAAGTGAGCTATCAAACAGAACAGGGCTCTGCTCCTTATTCTTCTGACAATAAATCTCATAGAGAGACTTTGCCAGTGAAACCTTTTCCAATGTCCCAAAGGAAAATGCTTAAGAGATGGGAAAAAAACACAGGAGTTGACTAGAAGAAAGGGGAGTACATTGGAAATGAACCCAAGACTGGATTTGGGAGATGGCGATCAACAGGAAAAAAATCACCAACTCAGAAAGTAATAATTAAATATGGGATTACAAAGCATCAATCAAATTTGTGAAATATAGCTTAGCCAAAAAAAACTGGAAATATTTGACTTTGTTAAACTTGTAGGGGACTCCAAAACATTTGCCCTACTGCATATCCTTAATTTTTGGAAGAACATTTAAGGGAAGGGAAGAGGAGAGAAAGAGGTATCAGCTAAGTTAAACAATATTTGTTCTTAACAGTATTTTTATGAAACATTTCATTGATAAACTATCTGTTACACAATAAAGCCTTTTCAGTTATTTTTCTGTGTTATAATGATGCTAAAGTAAACAGATGCCCATTTTTTCTTCCTCTTTCATTCTTATTTTTGAGTTTGAAGAAATGTAGGCATTGCAATGTAAAAAGATAAGAAAGCCTGGACAAAAGTATTTTTAAGATAACATACTGTAATCTTGGGTTGTTGAAATGTGGGATGGGGTATAAAAGTATACAGATCATAATATAAGTAGAGTTAATATGCCTTTTTTACTTTTGCCAAGGGTAATAAATGCATTATGGCCCTTGGCTTGATCTAACAACAAGCTGTAAGTGGAAGCAAGTAAATAAGAGAAGATTGAATGTAATGAAACATTTTCCTTTACCAAATGAATGTTCACAGTGTAACATGACAAGCTGTAGCTGAAGGCAACTAAGTATTTGTTTTTCTGTTTATATGGAGACAAGCTGATAAGACAGCAATACTTTTTAAGGCTAAAAGTTAATGTTTGCTGAAAGCATTCAAGTTGTTTTTCAACACCATGGAGAGGAAGAACAAGACAAAAACAGACAGCACTTAGCATAAGTAGAAACACAGGCTGTACCATCATCTTAGCATGCATAACCTTAATTATAAGTCAATTAAAGCATGAGTGTAGCTGTCAAGCTGGGACAATTGTTCCTATTAGGAGGTTTAAACTGCATTATTTGAAAATGTACATAATTTTGTGTTTTTGTATTAGGTTAATAGGTTATGGGGGTATTGTGTGTGTGTGTCTTTTTAGGGTTTTCATTCAACAAAAAGTCTTGTAAGATGTCATGTCCATTTGAACCTATGTCATGAAACAATGGTATAAAAGATCAACTTGCCAAACTTTTTACTGCACATCTGTAACGCAGAAGCTGAAATTAGGCATTTTCTTAAAAAACAGCTATACATAGGTGGGAACATAAAATGTTTTATCATAATGACAAGACTTTCTATATTATGCTAGAATGTAAATGGTCTCACGGGTATATACAAAAAAGAAAGAGTAGTGAACTATACTAAGAAATGCACAGTGCAAATAGTTAGGGTATGGGGAAGACACACTGGGAAAGAAGTAAGCATGCAAATTTGATAACAAAAGGATTTCAGGATGGTTATTCAGCAGAATATCTGGGACAAAGGAAAAGGGAAGTACTTATATTAATTGCAAGAGGAGCTCCAATAATGATATAAAAGGAAAAAAATATAATGGTGGATTTGTGGTAATAAGGGGCTAATGGCAAGTAAGAGGATTACACTGGAATGCATTTATATTCCACCTAAAACTGCTACAATTAAGCTTAAGAAAATTCTGGGAGAAATAATCAGATTTCAGCGGGAAATATTAATTACAGGTAGGGACTGTAATTTGATTTGCAACAGGCAGAATGTATCTGGGGTCAAGAAGAGAAAATATAAAAAACAAGGGTAGATATTCGAAGAACTTTATGAAAATATTTAGTATGGAAGATGTGAATTCAGTTGTAGGAACTCAGGGGGAATTTACATATTATTCTGCAAGGTACAACAACTGGATTAGGCTAGACAGAAATTGTATTTCACAGGAACATGTGCATTTAATTTAAAGTTTTGATACACACATCCAATAACTATTTCAGGTAATGCACCAATAATAAGTAAGATAAAAATGTAAGATAATGAAGTAAAAATAAGACACTGGCACTTCCCCACCTATCTGTTAAAAAGAGAGGAATTTAAGGAGCGGGTAGTGTAAACTATTTGGGAAGACAGAAATTTCTTCAGAAGACATAATTAGGGTGTAGGATAAAGTGAAAGTGGAGTTTAAAATAGGGTAAAAATAAAAGAAGTTAAGAATTAACAAGAATTATTTAGAGGAACTGACAAAGGTTAACGTATTGTAGAATAAGGAGGGATCTCGGAGAACAAGAAGAGGTGCAACCGCCAAGTGCTAAAAAGAAAATAAGGGACTACCTTGACAATATGCATGAATTTAGAAAGACTGCTGTTAAATAACTGTTTTCTTTTTTGATAACTCCAGAGCAAAAAAATTTCAGCACAAAGATTCAGGCAATAGAAGGTAGAAAGGGTTGTTGCCAAGCTTAGGACACCTTTAACAAGGAAAATAACCTGAAATCCTATAGAAGTATTAGAAATATTTCAGAAATTTTATGAAAACCTGTATACAGCAGAGAAATATGGAAATCAAGAAAAATCACAAATGGAAACATTTATGGAAGAATTAAATATGTCAAAGTTAGAGGTAGTAGAGGCAGATGAAGCTCAATTATTAACAGTTGGGATAGGAGAAGTTGAGATAAAAATGGTGATGTATAACCAATCTACAGGAAAGCCTCCAGGAATGGATGCTATTCTTTTGGATGTTTGGAGGATAGGAGGGAAGAAAGTGATAGCGATCTGGGAGGTTTTGTTAAACAGCATTTTAAAAGAACGGGAAGCACCAACTTACTGGAGGAATGTTGTGGTGGTTGTAATACCTAATGATGGTAAAGAGCCATCAGATCCAGCTTCATATAAGCCCATTTTGATTATAAACCATGATTGTAAAGTATTTATGTCTATAATGGCTAAAATTATAACACTGCTGTGTTGCCAAAATACATATATATGAATCCATGTGCTTTTCTGGAGGGGATGTAAACATTTGACAACAATAATGATCCAGAAGTAGAATGTAAACTATGTGCCCATACAATAATTGGTTCAGCAATCCCCATATTTATGGAGACATGTTAAAATGAATCACTTAGGAGGAAGAGTTAAAAAGTATTCTGTTATGGCAGCTAAGGATACAGGAGAAGATAAACAAAGTATAATACAAAAAACAGAGGAACTAGAAGGTATTGCTTAGGGATACAGATAGCAAAAAACAAGCAGTGCCTTCTCCACCACTGAAAATTGGATGAAAGACAACCATCTAGCTCTTAATGCTGCTAAAACCAAACTCATGATATTTACTCCTTCAAAAACTACTAACATCGATCATAAATCATTCTCCATCTCCAGCCAAAATAACATCCCCCTTGAGCTTGTATCAGAAACCAAACTATTAGGAGTCCAAATTGATGACAAGCTTAAATTCAATTCCCATCTACTACAAAACATAAATAAAACCCACCAAAAACTTGGCATGCTCTACTGTCATAATCGATTCCTCAGCTCAGCTGCTAAGATTACTCTCTCTACTACATTTCTCCTACCCTCCCTTCTCTATGGGGCACCTCTTCTTACTAACCTACAATCCTCCCTCAAAACCAAACTATCCTCTTGTTACAATAAAATTGCCAAATTCACCACTTGTAACAAATCATCAACCCACCACTGTGAACCACTCCACAAACTGAACTGGTTAGAACTACCCAACTACCTCTCCCACACCCAACTCACATATGCTCACAAACTGATTTTCCAGCCATCCCTCTGCCCTGCACTCTCGTCTACCTTTAAAATGCACCACACTCAACGACATCTAAGATCAAACAATCAAAACCATATAGAAATTCACAAACCCCTCCACCCTCCTGGACAAAACCTCCTTTCCTTCTCACTAGCACGCTTATGAAACTCCCTTCCTCCCTCCATTCATACCATTACAAGCCTCCCATCCTTTAAAAAATCACTCCACTCTCATCTAACCTCCACATGGGAGTGCTCCTGCTCTCACCCCTCATAACCTACTCTTTACTCTAGTACTTTTTCTCTTCTTTCACTCTAAACACCAGGTAGCATTACTCATGGGCTACCAGTATACTGCTCTCACCCCTCATAACCTACTCTTTACACTAGCACTTTTCTCTTCTGTCACTCAAAATCCCAGGTAGCATTACACATTGGCTACCAGCATACTAGCTAACTCTCCTAAAAAAAAAAAAAAAAAAAAAAACAAATATATTGTTGCTCTTATAATCTGTGTTTTTAGCTCTCTCTACATGTTTAATTACATAAACTGTACAATGTTTAACACCATGTAATGTATATGTATATCCTCATCTTTGTGTAATCTGTATGTGGAGCTTTTCTCCCCAGGACTCCATTGAAAACGGGTTCTTCAAGCCCAATGGACTATCCTGGTTAAACAAATGCAAATAAATAAAATAAATAAATAAATAAAAAACAAGCAGTGAAAATATTTTAGCCCTTTAGTTTTATACAGAGGTCAGGCATATTTGTATCAACCAATTAATAAAGAGTTGAAGGATTTTATCTGGGAGGGGAAAAGGGCAAGAGTCAAGTATAAGTTAATCCCTCTTATATAACAAGGTGGATTGTGATTATCTTATTTGAAGGAATATTTTACGGGTCCCCTTCAGTAGATTGAACTTTTAAATGTTCGAAGACAATATGGCCGAGACCATAACAACGAACATTGACTGAATTGAGATCCATGTACAGTGCAGAATGGGAAGATTTCCCTTTTCTGCAATGTAGTGCGATCTCGGAGTTGGTATATTTAAGTAGAAGGGGGTGTGGGGATGCAGGGGGGCTTTCCCCCTGCTACTCAGATTTAATTTTGTTTTTTTTCTTTTTTTTTATGTTTTTTTTCAGTTTTTGAACTTTTAAATGTTTGATGTTATGGTCTCGGCCATATCATCTTCGAACATTTAAAAGTTCGATCTACTGAAGTAGATCCATATTTTACAGCTACACAGTTATGGCTCCTATACGTAGCACAAGCAAAACGTTATAATTCAAAGTAGAAAGGGAAGACCAAGAAATAAGGAGATAGTGGAATTTTGGATATAAGTCCTTAATAAGAATAACAACAGCCATACAAAATATTATATTCATAAAGTAGCATAAAGTATTCTAAGAACTAAGCCAACAAGAGAATTGTGAAAGGAGATTCTGCCAATAGGGATTAGTTCAATTAGGGGTACAGAGAACAGGTAAGAGGGACAAGAATTTACTGGATAAAATTGACAAAGGAACCAAGGTACTGGGAGAAAATAATTAGAGAGGGAGTGGTAACAGAATGGGAAGATGCCAAGAATACATTTGGACTGCAGGCTACTCAGGACTGATATCAGAATACAGCCAAAGAAAAGTGAATTGGAGAATCCTAAGTGGAAGACGAGCACTGGTAGAGGTTTTAGCTGAACGAAGAAAAGAAGCTGCTGTTAAAAAAGGGATAATTAGTAGGCTATATAAAATTAGGAGTGGCCACAGTGGTGCAGCGGTTAGCATTGCCGCCTCACAGCAAGAGGTTCTCCGGTTTGATTCTTGGCTGGGGTGCCTTCTTTGTGGAGTCTGCATGTCCTCCCTGTGGTTACATGGTTTTCCTCCGGGTGCTCCGGTTTCCTCCCACATCCCAAAGACATGCAGCAGGTGGATTGGACACTCTAAATTGGCCCTAGGTGTGAGTGTGTGCATGTGTGCCTTCTGTGGAAGGTTGGGCACTGGGCTGGCAACTCAACACCGTAAAACTCCACTGCCAATCATGAGTGGACAGATGATCTGCTGTGGCGACCCCTAACCGGGAAAAGCCAAAAGAAGAAGAAGAAGAAGTAGGCTATATAAAATATTGCATGATAACTTTAGGAATTGATCAGAGGAGGTTAGAAAAGATTGGAAGAGAGATAGTTTCTTTGTAAATTGCTTATCCAATGGGAAGATATATGTATGGCTCCCAAATATGCAACAAAGTCTAGAAGATTTAGGATTTTTGTTTGGAAGTATTTGTATAGGTATTTGTATACCACAAGCAAATTGCAAATAATTTTTCCTCATGTAGATTGCAAATGTTGGAGGTGTGATGGGGAAGAGAGAGATAATTAGGAACATATTTTTGGAAGTGTAATGAGTTGGCACGCTTTAAAAAATTCATGCAGACTATTCTGTCAGAAATACTGGGTGAGTATGACAGGGGTATGGCCAAGATGGTGAGCAGTTAACAGCACTGTTTTTTTTTTTTTAAGGTCTGCTTCATTTTAACATTGCTGACAGGATTTCTACTAAATAAATCAAATAGAATGCTTCAAAACTTGATGGATTTATAGCTGAACATCTACTGAAAGATTTACTACAAAAAAATAAGTCTGAAACTCTTTTAATTGCTTTTTCCTGTCAAGAAAACTAGAAAGAACTAATGGTCTCAGAATGAACCACTCTAAGCCCAGTGTACAGGACAGTTCTATGAAAAATGACACAACTACACTAAGTAACATCAGTGCATTATCTGTAAAGATAGATAAATTAAAAAGCAAAATTGAAAATTTTAAAGAGCAATGTAAAAAACAAGTTGAAATGCTGACTGAATCTCTTAAATAACAATTATCAAAAATCTCAAGTATAGAAGGGGTAATGTCTGATTTTGATGGAAGATTATTTGAAAATAAGAATAACATTGAATTTCTTCTGAAACAAAACTTATTCTGGGGAGAAAATAGAAGACTTAGAGAACAGATCTAGAAGGAATAACTTCAGGATTTACAGGATTTTTGAAAAAGAAGAGGGAGACAGTATGATTCAATTCCTTAATACCTGGCTGCCTAAGACTTTGAACCTGCCTGAAGCTTTTTCCTTTGACATTGAAAGGGCACATAGATCACTTTCTAACTCATCTTTTAAAAATAAAACCTTCACCAAGGTCAGTGATTTTAAGATTTTTCCCAAGTCTCGATAAGGATTGAGTCTTAAAAATTGCATGGACTAATTATCCAGTTAAAATTAAAGAAAATACTATAACATTAACAATGACTATTCAATATTAGTGATGTCAAAGAGAAATACATGTGTGCCACTCATTAAAAGCGTGAAGAAAATATTAAAGCATAATTCTGGTTTCTAGCAAAAATAAGGATTTACTTTCCAGAAGAAAAGAAGATTTTTAACACCTTGAAAGGTGCAATGGACTTTATACAGAAAAATAAAATCCTAGGGAAAAAACAGAAGAAATAGATTGGAATCTATAAACTTCTTTGAAGAGAAATGAAACAAAATATGGCTATTTAACAAAAGATAAAAGCAGTAAAAAAACTAAAGAACAAATGAAAATCAATCTATTTCATGGTTATGAATTCTTATTAATTTAAAGAAGTGTTTCAATGCTTATGAACAGGTGCTGAATATTACTTCATTTCTTTCCCTACTTCAAATGGTTACTAGTTCCCTTTTCAAAATATTAAGAGTTTGATTCTTTTAGCTATATATGAAATTAAAGCCACTTATTCTCATTCTGAGTTTAAAATGTTAAACTATTCATTGTATTAAAACTTAATCATTACTATTTTAACACCTTGGAAGATGCAATGGACTTATTTATTTTATTTATTTTATTTGCAGTTTGTTTACCAGGATGGTCCATTGGGCCATGAGGAGCCCATTTTCAATGGAGTCGTGGGGAGAAAAGCTCCAAAAAATACAAATAAGTAAAAGAGTTACAGATTTACAGAGTAACAGAGTAAAAAATAATAAGTAAAAGAGTTACAGAGTAGCAAATACCAATTACAGAATTTCTACATTTGAGCTGCATCAAATTCAACAGTATTTACAATACGTACAATATATGGCATATGCTGGATTGAGTGCGAGAAGTCTCCTATTAGAGAAGTCTGCAGAATTATAGAACAGAGCTGATTTGTTCAGGGAATAGGCTAAAGAGCTGTATTCAGGAGTTAGATGGCTAAGGGAGGCTATTGGCAGATAGAAGAAATTGTAAGCAGACAGGGATGTTATGTAGAATGGGAGCAGGAGCATTCCCATTTTGAGGTTAGGTGTCAGTGGAGAAGAGTTTTGAAGACAGAGAGATTATTGGTGGTGCATATATGGGGTGGGAGAGAATTTCAATGGTGAGCTAAGCAGAAGGAGAGAAAATTTTTACCAGGAGGTCATCTGGGTTTGTGCAGTTCTATTAGGTTTTGGAAGTTGGACTGAAGGCATCTATTTGGAAGATGCATTTTGAAGGTAGAGGAGAGGGAGGGGCAGAGATGAGGTTTAAAAATAAGTTTGTGTGCTTGTATAAGTTGCATGTAGATAAGATAGTTGGGCAATTCGAGCCAATTAAGTTGGTGCAAGGAGATACAGTGGTGGGTATTGGACCTGTGGCCGGTTGCAAATTTTGTAGTAACAGAAGGAGAGTTTAGATTTAAGGGAGGCTTGCAGATTAGTAAGGATGGAGGCACCATACAAGAGGGAGGGTATGAGGTATGTGATTGCAAGAATGAGTCGGGTGGAGGGAGAGATGAAGCGATAGTGGCGATAAAGCATGCTGAGTTTTTTGTGAGTTTTTTTTTTATGTTCATCTGGATATGGCTGTCAATTTTTAGTTGGTCATCAATGAGTATTCCTAGTAATTTAGCAGTGGAGACTGTTTCAAGAGGAGTGTTATCTTTGCTGATAATGGAAAAAGAGCTTTTGTTGAGGGTAATACATTTGGAGAGGGAAAATAGTATAAGTTGTGTTTTAGTAGCATTTAGTGCTAGATTGTTTTCTAGCATCCATTGTTCTGTGGAGGAGAAAGCATCCTGGGTTAATTTTATTAGTGCAGTAGTGGAGGTTGCAGAACAGATGATAGTAGAGTCATCTGCATACTGGATGAGGCTGGTGCTAGGGGTGGCCTGGTAGAAGTCATTAATGAAATATTAAAAAGAAGGGGGGCAAGAACTGAGCCTTGGGGGACCCCTGGGAGTGTGTTTTGGAAAGGGGAGATAGCTTTTTTCCATTGAACTGCTTGTTGCCTATTGGATAGGTAACTGGCAAACCAATTAATAGAGGAGTGTGATATATTTAGTTTAGAGAGTTTAGTAAGAAGAAGGGTGTGAGAGATTGTATCAAAGGACTTAAAAAGGTACAATATGACCAGAGTCTCGGGATTTGTTTATAGTTTCTAGGAAGGAGAGGAGGGCTGTTGTGGTGCTGTGGCTTGGACGAAGTCCATGTTGGGTAGGAGTAAGGAGGTTGCGGTTTGTGAGATAAGGTAGAAGTCGTAGGTGGATGCATTTTTCGAGGAGTTTTGAAATGGGGGACAAGATAGCAATGGGATGGAAACTGGAAATGTCATTATTATTCCCCCCTTTGTGTAGTGGGCTGATGTAGGCCCTTTTTCCAGATCTGGGGAACATAGCTTTCAGAGACTGAATGATTTATTAGGATGCAGATTGGGAAGGCAATGGCTATGGATGCTATTTTTAGGACATAGGAGAGTATTTCATCAGGGGCATTAGAGCAGGGTTTCAATTTTTGAAGTAGTTTTTTATGATAGAGATGGGGATAGGGTTAATAGAGAAGGGAGGAGATAGGGAACTAGATGTATTGGAGGAGGAGAAGATAGGTGAATGTTGTTGTGGGGTAGATAGGTTAGAGAACAATGATGTTAGTTTCAATATGGAGTCGATAAAGAACGAGTTGAATTCGGTAGCTAGATCAGAGTCAGAGTTATTTTGGTTGGAGCAGGGGTTTTCTTTTTTACCAGGATTTAGAAAGGAGGAGATTCCATCCCAGAACTTTTTAGGGTTGTTATTGTGTTCTGTTTGGAGAGTGGTGAAGTAGGTTTTACGGTCAGAATTAATGTTTCTTTGCTTTATTGTGAAGTGTCTTATATTCATTGAGGGAAAAAGCAGTCTTAGTTTTATGGTAGCGTTTCCAGGCTTTATCTCGTTGTCGCATAGTGGCTAGGTTATTTTTAGTTAGCCAAGGTACGGAATTGCTTTTTGTGCATTTAGTTCTCTTGGGGGCAAAGGTGTCTAGTAAATTTAAGAATGTTGTGTTGAAATATGTAATTGCATGATCCAGGGGTAAAGTTTTTAGTGGGCTCCAGTTGCCTCTTTTTAGAGTGTCAGAGAAGACTTTATACACAAAAATAATATACTAGAAAAAAAAGAAGAAATAGATTGGAATCTGTCAATTTCTTTGAAGAGAAATGCAACAAAAGATGGCTAGTTAATAAAAGATAAAAAACAGTAAAAAACTGAAGGACAAATGCAAATCAATGTACTTCATGGTTATGAATTCTTATTAATTTAAAGAAGTGCTTCAATGCTTATGAACAGGTGCTGAATATTGCTTATTAAAAGGAAAATCATTTATTTCTTACTTTCCCTACTTCAAATGGTTACTAGTTCCCTTTTTCAAAATATTAAGAGTTTGATTCTTTTAGATATATATGAAATTAAAGTCATTTATTCTCATTTTGAGTTTAAAATGTTAAACTATTCATTGTATTAAAAGTTAATCATTATTATGATGAAACTTATATTAGGTGGCACACTTTCTGATATCTTGGCATAGTTAAGTAACGTACTATTAAATATAATACAAGATGCAACACATGATAATAAAGAGGCATGTTAAGTTACATTCTGGGATCTTAAAATGCTTCGGCAGTGTGCTACTGATAGTATACTTGGCATGCAATAGCACCCCGGAAAGACATGCTATGTTATAAACAAAGTATAAAATGTACAGTTTCTTACATATGTAAAAGTTATTATTGGAATGTTATTACATAGTTAGGGAAACATTCACACTTTTATGAGCTAAACCTGGATCACACACAACTGTCATTCTTTTAATGCAAGTTTATATGCTATGTCTTTTAAAAGATGACAGCCTGCTTTATATTAAACATCTCATACAAACAGTGCTTACTGAATCATCAAATATTATTTTTTAAATACAATGGCTTTTTAGTGGTTAACATACTTTGAAATGTTTTTTATTGTTTTTTTTTAGTGGTTTGGAACAGTCTGGCAGACTGATATATACTATAGAGGTGGCTTGGATTCACTTGTGAACATTTTTGTGTGAATTGTAACTGATAAACTGCTCATTTGCAAACCCTTGTCATGAGGACCAGGTTGAACCAGCTAAATTAGAGTCATGAGCACTTTTGTGATGCTGTGGGAGCTCTGAAAATTCTAAGGACTGTACAGGTTACTTCTTCCTGTCTAAAAATAAATAATCATAATGTTCAACATTTTGAATCATATGCTAAGATGTCAATGAATACAAGTTAGATAAGCAAAAGACAGTGAATTGCATTCCAAACCACTGCCACTTATTAAATAGTTCTGAATGCTTGCAGTATACCTATAGAATGATAAAAAAATTAGTAGTGTTTCTCTGTTATTGTCTCTTTTTAATGATAACAAAATTAAATGTCTCAGAACAATGTATTATGGAAAGTTTGAATCTTAAAGGGAAGATTTTTCAGATGCTTGTTCAGACACTATTAGACATAACATTTAAGGAAAAAATAGGACGGATTCTAACAGTACTACTAAATTAAAGAGTATCAAACACATAAGGGTAAATATAAATGTTCTATTATATGATACTCTACACTAGGATTACAGCTAAAATATAAAACCTAGGAATATAGTAATAGTACAAGACATAGTATACAAACAAATAGAAACAGATCAGAATAAGTAAATATGTATATAGTTAAAGAATATAAATAGGTCTACAAGGGTGGGATGTTGACATACTGGTTAAGGTGTTCACCTTATAGGCACAACGTGCAGGGTTTGATTCTCACATGGGGTAATTTGCCAGGCTTGGAATGGCCCACAGTTAGCCTGGTAATAAGTTAGGAACTTATGATCCTATGAACTTTACACATAGTAAATAAAATAGAAAAAATATAAAATTATGTGACCTGTAAATTAATAAATATGAAAATAATAACTGATTTCCTCCCTATAGTAGACCAGAGAGATAATGTGAGGTACAGAAAAAGATGACTGTACAGATATTCAGTTCGATCATGTTATAATAAAGATTCTGAACATCTGGTTAACTTTTCTTATTCATAACAACTGACTGACAGGCTGTTTTTAAGATGATGCATACTAAAAATCTGAGGCACATTATTATAAATCTGAAGCATGAGCTAAAAATGTTAGTACACTGGAGAGTTTGAGAGGTATTTTTTTCAACAAAAAAGGAATATGTTATTCCATGGTAAAATGTTCAGGGTTATATCATTGGGTAATTTATTTGTTTCAAAAGTTTTGTCCATAGCTGAAGATTTCATATTTTTATCTATAACAGGTTCTGTACATAAATGTGATTTCATTATACCTGTCTTTTTCTCTCTTAAATAAATGTCTGATTTTAAATGCATATCTAATAATATTAATGGACCGAATAAACTAGTAAAGAGGGGAAGTCTGTCAAATACTTGTAATTACAAAAAGCTCAAACAGTATTTCTACAGGAAACACATTTACTTAATAAAAATATAAATAAACTTTCATTAAAGAATTATTTGGTTTTATCAGGTTTTGGCTTTTGAGCTAAAGGCAGAGGCACCCTCATTTTATGGAAGAACTTACTAGTAATGCCTAAAGTAAAAGATACCTATGTTGATAAAAAAGATATGTTAAACATTATTATAACGGAGTGGAACATAAAACTATATACATTGGTGAACTCTTATTAGATTCCAGGGGTTGCAGCTAAAGATGCAAAAAAAATACTTAGAAACTATAGCCTATTATATGAAAGATGAAGTCATACTGGCTGCTAATTTTAATTTCATTTAATCATACAAAAATCCAACTGCAGATAGCATGCTGAGAATCACATCTTCAGCCAAACACTTAATGAAATTTGTAAATCTAATGAATTTAAACGATATATGCGAGTTAAGGAAAACAAACTCACTTCAGTTTACCCATTATTCATATAGATATGGAACACAAACAAATACTGATAAAATCTTTGTTTCAAACCATCTGTTATCACATATCAGAGAAGGTTCAATAGTTTTATGTCCATTATCAGACCATAATGCTATAATCTTTATTATTATTTTAAAAACTGACAATTTAATATACCATAGGATATTACCATTGTACATTACTAAAATAAAATGATGCAAGGATTGGTATGTTAAAGAGATCAAAACTTTCCTAGAAATAAACATGAATGGTGAAGTATATGACATTGTCCTGTGGGTTCATTAAAGGCTTACTTAAATCGAAGAGTTACAAGCTGGTATATTAGTAAAACAAGAGAATGGGACAAAAAATTGAATACACTACAGGCCAAAATAGACACACTAAAGTTAAATCTAAAACCAAATGACATTATCAGTCAGTCTGAACTTAAGAACTTAAATACAACATATGTTAAAATTCTAAATCATAAAGTTTTAATAAACCTGGAAAAAGTTAAACTTCAGGCATAATCAGTAAACCCTTTAAGCATGCATAAACTTGCTCTTAGATCAAAGAAAATGAATAAACTGAATCATATCAAAGAAATTGGAACACATATAAATAATAAAAAATAAAAAAACAGATATTAAAGGTATTTGAGGGCCTTAAAATATTTTATGAAAATATAAATAATAATACAAATAACCTAGATAATGATTAGATCATTGAAGTTTTTCTAGGGGGAAATATAAATAATAAAATAGCAAGTGAACAATTAAAAAATTGATAAACCATTTACAGAAGTAAAGCAGTAAAACTGAAATAAAACATCAAATAAAGTTAAATAATAGTAAGGTGCCAGGCTTAGATGGTCTTACAACAGAACTATATAAAATACTACCAGATGGTGCAGTTATAATGCTAGATAATGTCTATAGAGAAATAAAAACAACTGCTGAAGTCTTCCAATCATGGAAATATTCCCTTCGATCACCTAATTTAAAACAAGGTAAGAATACTCCAAAGTGTTCATCACACAGACCTATTTCACTTTTAAATGTGGACTATAAGAAGTTCATGTCCATTTTAGCTAACATAATTAATCTTATACCTAAACTAATTAAAATTATCAAACTGGGTTTATTTTAAATAGACAAGTACATGATAATATAATAAGGATACATACATTAATATACTATGCAATACAAATACAAAAGAACTTTCTATCATTAGTCTTGATTTAGATAAGGCTTTTGACTCATTTAATTGATTGTACCTGTTTAAAACACTTAGTGTATACTTTCTCTCTTGAGCTAATTGCATTAACTTCTAAGTTATGCAGTAACTCTTATGTTTATGATAAAATGGATTATTTTCTTTGTAATCCCTTTAAATTACAAAACAGCATAAAACAAGGTTGTCCATTACTTTATTTTTTTGCATTCACTATAGAACCCTTTGCTAATAATATTAGATCCAATAAGAATATTAATGGTATCAAAATAAAAGAAGATTTTAAACTAAAGATCAGTTCTTTGCTAACTTCCAAGATGGCTGTATACTGAATAACAGCTTGTTTCTATCTCAGCAGAGAAGGCCAGTAGACTTGTGTTTATGGGTAAATTTCAGTAACTGGCTAGTAAGTGCACTGCCTGGATGCCAGGAATAAAGAAATACAGAAGACCTGGGGAAAAAATCAGCTACAAATGGTAAGGAAGAAACACTGACTGGGGGAAGTGCTGCAGCTGTTCAGCAAAAAGTAATGCAAACTTCAGATGTGACTTCCAGTAACCTACAGAAAGATAAAAGACAACTGCATTCAGACCTGGTTAAAAGAAACAAAACACTGATGGAGCATATCAACACAAACAACAAAAGGCTGGAAAAATGGAAGAAGCTTTAAACAGATATTCAGATGAGATGGTAATGCTGCAAAAAATCAGAGGTCAAAATGAAGAAAAGGCTGGCTAAATATGAAACTGCTCGGGGAGAGATGTTTCAAAAAAAATAATAGAATTAGAGAACAGAGCACACAGGGAAAACCTGAGATTTGCAGCTATACCAGAGAAGCTGGAACTGACTGTATTAATTTTATGAAAGCACAAATAAGCAACTGGACTGGTATTCCACAGTAGGAGTTTTTAGTTGAAAGGGCACATCTTGTGTATGCTCCAAACCTAGCGATAAGAAAGCAGCCTAGTCCTTTAATGGTAAAGATGCAATCATATCAGCCAAAAAAGTTGATTCTGGCAAAACTGTAGCAGAAAGACAAAACACTAAAAGTGGGAGACAGCAGACTGTTTGGGAGAATGACCACTCATTGTACACCAGGCAGGAGGAGTAAATTCATTCCACTATTCGGGGCATGTCAAGATGCAGGTGTGAGATTCAAACTGCTGCATTCAGCTGTCTTTAAAGTATTCTTCCATGGAGGGACACAAACATTTTTTATGAAGTGCATGCTAAGGAGGAAATACAAAAGTGTGTCCAACAAAAAGTGAGCTGTGGCACAGAAGGCGATTCTGCTTCTTGTTTTTCATAATAAAGAACACAGAGAGACTGTACCTGTGAAAACTTTTCTAGTATTTCAATGGAAAATGTTGGAGAAAAGGAAGGGAGCAGAAGAGTTGATTAGAAGAACCAACAGTACATTGGAAATAAAGCAGAGACAGGATTTGGGTGATGGAGAACTAATAAAACCAGTAACTTACTGTGAGATTACAATCCAATATTTATATTTGTGAAATATGGCAGAATAAGAAAATCTGAAAATATTGGACTTTTTCAAAATTTGTTGGACTTGTGGGGGATTTTAAAGTCTATGCCCTACTTCATATCATTAATGTTCAGAAAAAAATGCTTTGGGGAGGGGAAGAGAAAGGAGAAAGCTAACTGTAAGTAAAGAAAACATTTTCTTTTCATAGTACTGTATTTATGGTGAATGATTTTCTTTGCATGTTATTTTTCAGTGTAATGGTGACTGTAACCAAATGCTGGTGTTTTTTTTTTTCTTTCTTACCTCCTCTCTCTTTCTTCTTGTACAGTTTTGAGAGATATAAGCAATGCAATGTAAAAAGAAAATCCTGGTTAAAAAGGCATGACAAAGTTAAAATGTATGTGTTTTTTTCTCATTCTTGCATGGGGAAATGACTGTATTAAAGACCTTAGATTGATTAACTTTAAGAGAGAGCAAGTAAATGAAGAATACTGAATATTATGAGGCTTTTTTCTAGCAAATGCATGTATACTTACTAGCAATTCTGCAGCTGGTCTTCATGTTTCCATGGAAACAATCTGATAAAGAGAAACTAGCTGTCTGGTTCTCATGTCTCCATGGAGACAATTTGATAAAGAGAAACTGGAGATAGTCCAGTGGAAGGGGATTGGCTGAGGGGAAAAAAAGAGAAGTTGGCTAGAACATAATGTTCTCTGAAAGCTATCAGGGGTTTTGCCAGCTGGAAGATCTTTAAAAATAAGGCAACATGAATTAGACTTGAAATAAAGTCTTCTCAGCTTTTTTTTTTTTTATGCAATGGTGATACTAATATAAACAGGTGCTTTTTTTCTTTCTCTCTCTCTCTCTCTTTTTCTTTGTTCAGTTCTAAGAAATGTAGGCACTGCAATGTAAAAGAAATGGGGGAGAGAGAAGGAGAAGGGGGAGAGAGGAAAGGTCTGGTTAAGACGGTATGACAAAAGAAAAATCAGTGTGCTTTTTCCCATGCTTGCATTGGGAAATGACTGTGTTGAGACCTTAGGAATTATCCAGTAACAAGTTTATTACAAAGCATGTTAATGAAAAAGAATATTGAATATTATAAGGCTTTTTGTCTAGTAAACAGGGTACCCTTAGCAGTTTTGTATCTGGTTTGCATGTCACTAGAAGACAATTTGATAAAGAGAAATGGCTTGGAGAAAGTGTTTACTGAAGCCATTAAGTGTTTTCTCAGCTGGTAGAGCTATAAAGATAGACAAAATCAAATAGCACTTACTAATAGCACAGGCAGTACCACACATCTTAGCATGACTAACCTTTCTTTTTGGTTAACTCTAGCTTGTCTGTATGGCTATCAACTTAGAACTTTTGTTCTTATTAGAAAGCAAAAACATCAATATTTGAAGATGTACATAGTTTTGTGTGTTATTATTAAGTTGATAGGTTTTAGGGGGGGTTGGGTGTTGTTTGTTCTGTTTTAATGTTTTCAAAAAAACAAAAAGTTATGTAAGATGTGGCATAAGCTCAAATGGATATGACAAGAAACAGCTGTATAAACAAGAACCTGCAGAACAGTATATGCATGTAACAAAAGCTGGAACTAAACATTTAACAAAAAAGCAGTTATACATAAAAGGTAGTGATACGAACTATATAAGTAGTGAACTATATTAAAAATGTAGCATTCAAATAGCTATGCTACAGAAGATACACCTGGAAAGAACTGAGCATGTGAATTTGATAAAGAAAAGATTTTCAGGATGGTTTAGTGGAATATCTGGAGGAAAGAAAAAGAGGAATACTTATATTAATTGCAATAGGAGCTCCAATAGTAATAGAAGAGGAAAAACAAAGATAATAATGGAAGACATATAGCAATAGGGTGCTACCGACAAGGGAGGAGGATTACACTGGCATGAAGTTACATTCCACCTAAAACTGCTATAATGGAGTTTTAGAAAATTCTGGGAGAAATAATCAGCATTCAGCAAGAAATACTACTTACAGGTGGGGACTGGAATTTGGTTTGCAAAAGTAAAGATATGTCTGGGGGGCCTAGAAGGGAAAATATAAAAGGAGGGTAGAGTTTTGAAGAAATTTCTGAAAATGTTTGGCATGGAAAATGTGCATTCAGTACTAGCAGTCTGAAGTGAATTTACATATTATTCTCTAAGATGCAAAAACTGGGCTAGGCTAGATAGAATTTATATCTCCCAGGAACATGTGCATTTAATTGATTGCCTTGAAATGCATCCAATAACTATTTCAGATCATGCGGCAATAATAACTAAAATAAAAACACAATGTAAGGAAATAAAAATGAGACACTGGTGCTTTCCCACCTACTGGTTGAAAAGAGGAATTTAAGGAATGGACTTTGGAATTAATTCAGGAGCTACTAGAGAAGATAGAAATTTCTTCTGAAAATATAGCTAGGGAGTGGGATAAAATTAAAGTGGAGTTTAAAACAAGCGGGTAAATAAAGGAAAGGGAGATATAGTTAAGAAGTAACCAAGAATTATTTAGAGGGACTGACAAATGTTAATGTATTGCAAAACATGGGAAATCTGTCAGAACAAGAAAAGGAGACCAAGCTTAGGGAGCCTATAACAAGGAAGATAACAAGAAATCATGCAGAAGTATTATAACTATTTTTGAAATTTTATGAAAGTTTGTATAAAGCAGAGAAATATGGAAATCAAGAAAAGGTACAAATGGAAATGTTTATGGAAGAATATGTCAAGGTTAGAGGTAGATGAGGCTCGATTACTATCAGTTAGGATAGGAATAGATGAGATAAAAATGGCTATGTATAACCAAACTATTGGAAAGTCCCCAGGAATACATGGTATTCCTGTGGAGATTTTGAAGCTAGAAGGGAAAAAACTGATAAAGATCTGGAAGGTTTTAACAGTATTTTAAGAGGAGGAGAAGTACCAGCATCCTGGAAGAAAGCGATGATAATGGTAATACCTAAAGAGGGTAAAGATCCATTGGATCAAGCTTCATACAGTCCTATTTCAATATAGTAGACTCCCTCTTATCCGGCTTCTCTTGAACTGGCCATCAAATTTCTGCCATAGCCTTAGCAAAAGACAACAAAGAAGAACAACACTTCCGCCTCCTCTGGGCTAAATATTGACACACCTTTGAGTTTTAGACTTCATATTCATTAGAAAAATGCATACTAACACAAATCATGTTATTCTAGCTGATTTATAACCTATAAATGCTATTTTGTATGCTTTTTCCGATTAACCAGCCATTTGTTTATCCAGCCTAAAGTCCGGTCTCAGCAAGACTGGATATGAGGGAGTCTACTGTACTAAACCATGATTATAAAGTGTTTATGTCTATAAGGGTTAAAACAATGGCAAAAGTGATACCAAAATCGATATATATGGATCAGTGTGGTTTTATGGAGGGGAGGCAAACATTTGACAATATTAACAGAACACTGATGATCCAGAGGGAAGCAGAATGTAAGCAAATACCACTGTTATTGGTGGGTCCTGATGCAGAGAAAGCATCTGACAGAGCAGACTGGGATTTCATGAGCAGGGCAATGGAAGCATTTGCATTCCTGATAAAATTATAAGGTTGATTAGGAGTATATATGAGGGAACAGAGGCAAAAATTAAAGTGGGCAGGGTCCTCTCTGGTAACTTATGCTTGAGCAGAGAAACTAGGCAGGGTTGTCTGTTTTCCCCTTTGTTGTTTGCATTATATTTAGAACCACTGGCAAAGAAAATAAGGGATTCAGAAATTCATGGATTTAATTGGTATGGTAGTCAGGAAAAGCTGGCTCTATTTGCAGATGATATTATTTTATAGGTTCATAGGATGATACTATGCTATTGGCCCAGAGGCCCTTATAAGCCTAGCCAAGAATTTTGCCCATGTTCCCTCAAAGTCAGCACCTGTTTCCACTTTCCAGCAGGGACACAGGTGGGATCCCAGGGGTGTATTTTCGGTTTCCCATCCAGTCATCCAGGTTCCTCTTAAAGAGGGCTTGAGAGGTACTCTGTTTGACATGGAGAGGGAGTCTATTCCACAGATGGGGGAGTCTTTGAGACACAAATCTATCCCACCAACAAGTTCCATTAATGTCACAGATCAGGTTAAGGCCTTGCATGGGGGTTGCTCAAGTGGAGTTTGTCTTATGGATATGCAGCAACTCCATCAAGGCTGGGTATGAGATGGCGTCCATGCCAGACACAGCTCACCTCTGAGCAGCCTGTGTGAGATTGAGTAGAGGGACAGGGCTTTTAGCCTATCTGTACAGGATAGGTGTTTGAGACCCTGGATTTTCCTGGTCAGGATCCTCTGTGGTCTCTCCAACTGCTGTATGTGCTTGGCAAAGTACATGTCAAAAGGGGCATTGTACTCAATAATGGGTCTGATATGGGAGAAGTACAGGGATGATATGACCTCCTTGTTCCTGTATGAAATGCCCTTATTTATGAGGTGGGCCATGTAGAAAGCCTTCCATACAATGGAGGCAACATGGTGGTCAAAAGTGATGTCGCTATCAACCTGGGTGCCCAAGTCCCTCACGACTGATTGCATGTTTAGTACATTGTCATTAATGTGATAATTAGTGGGGATGTCATTTTCCCCAAAAGGGATAATGATGCATTTCTTGGCATTCAGTTTGAGGCCATGCTTCTAGCACCAGTCATTAGTTTGGGTAAGTCCCTCTTGGAGGATGTTCACATCACTAGGGGAATTTAAGACAGCATCCAGCTTGCAGTCATCTGCAAACTTGGTCAGCCACAGACCACTGGTTTTGGCTTACACCTCAGAAGAGTATATCCCAAACAGTAGAGACCCCAAGACTGATCCCTGGGCAACATTGCTCGTTATGGGTCTACTACTAGAGGTGGCTTCCCCTACTTTGACTGAGTGGGCTCTATCAATGAGCCAGTTAGCTACCCATCTGGTAACATACGGGTTGATGACTAGTTGAGAGAGTTTATCTATTATGCCCTTATACCTGGCAAAACCAAAAAGGGACATTACAGTGTTGTGGAATACTTTAAGACAGTTTCAAATCTTCTCAGGATGCAAAATTAATGAAGTGAAAACAGAGGCAATTGTGGTAAATTATGTACCCACATACAAATTGGTCCAACAATATCCATATTTATGGGGACATGATAAAATGAAGTATTGAGGAGTATGGATTAGAAATTACCCTGTTGTGACAGCTAAAGTTATGTGGGAAGAGGCCAAACTGAAGATAATAAAAACATTGAGAAACTGGAAGCTTTGTTATATTGATATGGATACTAAGATACAAGCAATTAAAATGTTTTAGTCCCTTTAGTCTTGTATACAGGTCAGGCATATTTTTATCAACCAGAGGAGAAGCTGTGGATAGCAGATAAGAAAGAGTTGAAGGATTTTATCTGGGAAGAGAAGACAGAAAGGGTCAAGTGGGATAAGCTGATTCTCCCAATAGAACAAGGCAGACTTGGATTACCCAATTTGAGGAGGTATTTTAGAGCAACATAGTTAAGGCTCTTATACATAGCATAAGCAGAAAACTATAATTCAAAGTTGAAAGGAATGATGATGATACAGGGGGAAGCTCAAGAAATAAGAAGAGATTGGGATTTTGAATGCAGACTCTTAAGAAGAATAAAACTCATACAGAATACTATATTCATAAAATAGCAGGGAGTATTCTAAGAACTAAACCAGCACAAGAATGGAGAAAAGAGATTCTGCCGATAGGGATGACTGTGGTTGGGGATACAGATAAAAGGAAAGAGGAGGCTGGAATTTACTGGAAAAAACTGGCAAAGGAACAAAGGTATTGGGAGAAAATAACTAGAATGGAAAAGGTAATAGAATGGGAAGAGGCTAACAATTTATTTGGACTGCAGGTTAGAGATTACCTTCCCTATCAAGGATTGATATCAGAGTATAGGCAAGGAGAAAGAAATAGGCATCTCTTAAATGAAAGACCAGCACTGGCAGAGATTTTAATAGACTCAAGAACAGAAGCTGCTGTTAAAAAAGGAATAATTAGTAGAGTGTATAAAATATTGCATGATAACTATAAGATTCAATCAGAGGAGCTTAGAAAGGATTGGGAAGAGAGACTGGATAAGCAATTAACAACGAGACAATTGGGGGTATATGTATATCTCCAAAATAAGCAACAAAGTCTAGAAGAGTTAGGATCTTTGCCTGGAAGTGTTTACATAGGTACATTTATACCCCAAGAAGATTCCAAAGAATTTTTCCTCAGGTGGATAATAAATGTTGGAGGTATGATGGGCAAGAAAGTGATAGCTGGGAACATATTTTTGGCAGTGTAATGAGCTGGCAGACTTTAGGGTTCCCTGCAGACAGCTCTGTCAGAGATGCTGGGTGAGCAGATTGGACTGGCTGGGGAGATTATTTTTTTCAGTTATACTACAGAATCGGAACTGCCTAGACATAGTAAAGCCTTGCTGAGTCTAATTATGGTGGCTGCCAAAAAAAGGAATTACTAGAAAATGGAAATCAAAGTCTAGACCAACTTTATTAGGAGCAGTGAATATAGCAACAGAGATGAAACAACTGGAATTGGGATCTTTAGAAAAGGAAAGGAGCAAACTACATAGGAAACAATGGGAATAGTGGGAACAATATATGCAGAGAAGGAACAAGTTTAAGAAGCAGGATTTGAATAAGCCATATGATGCTTGACTGACAATGACTGGACAGATAATAACTGATGTATAATGTTTGCAACTACAGTTGTTTCAATGGTGTCTGTGATGTATAATGTTTGCAACTAAAGTGGTGTCAAATGTTTGTTTTTCATTTATATAAATGTAAGACTGCCTATGTCATACATGATCATTTAATGAAGAATTTTATTGAAAAAAAAGATTCACTTCTTTGCTGATGATATTTTACTACCAACAGGAATGACAAAAAATTAATTAGAACATATAGTTAGTTCTAGGAGTCAGTTTGAAGAAATATCGAGCAAAACAAGTACATTATTAATTAATAAAAAATTTTAAAAAATCACACAAAAATATTTGAACTTTAATTGGAATAGGAATCAAATGAAATTCTTTGGTATAACCATTATGTCGAATTGTAAAGAAATGATGCAAACAAACTTTCAACAGGGTGTTGATAAAATTTAAAGTTTAATTACAAATTGGAACAAATAATTTTTTTACCATGAACAAAAGATTAATGCTTATTAAGATGGTAATTCTCCCTAAAATATTGTTTGTCTTATAATCTTTAGTACTATCTCCATCAAAAAAATGATGAAGATAAATAATATTCTACTTAATTTTTTGGCATCCTAATAAACCAAGAGTTTCCTTTGATTGGCACAGAAAAGGCTGGGATAATGGTAAAACTGGATTCCCTGATATTCAATTGTATGCTACTTAAAAAAATTGTAAAAGTCATAGCATTGTGGATAAATTCATCCTATGATTCAAACTGGAAACAAATACATCAAGAAATATTATTAGTAAATAATAAATATATCACAAGAAGTCATAAACAAATAGTCCCTAACAGTTTTATCTGGTTATTAAAAGATTTTTGCATAAATGGAATTACACCCTCCTCAAATTCCCTAATTAAATATCATTTCCTCTTTCCAAAAGTTCACATATTCTAACCATTGTATTAAAGACTTAATATTTTCTATGTTTCCAACTGCATAAACAAATGACTGCTTAAAAATTATTAACTTCAACAAAATGCTAGTACTAAAACAACAAATTAAATTAATTTATTGGCATCAGTTCTTAAATGGTACTTTATATATATATATATATATATATATATATATATATATATATATATACTGCTGAAAATTTAAGGTCCAAATACAATCAAAATGTTGAGAATTGGTTAATTGTATAAATATTTAGAGACTTTGTAAACACAGAGACAAAAAAAAGTTATGGACTTACCATAATGTTAGACCTGATGGGTTTTGGATCTGATCCTCAGATCCAGCTCAGCTGCTTTTTCTCCCAAGACTTTGGATCCTAATCGCAAGCTCCTCCCTCTTCCCATAATGCATTACAACCTTGCTAACTCCTCAGATCAAGTTTGCTACCTTCTAAGTAGTAACTTTTGTAAAAAATAGGACAAATGAAGAAAAAACAAATTTTTGAAGCAAGAACATGAAGGTTCCTTTATTAATTTTCATTCTTCTAAGAATGACAATGTTGGGAGTTGGCTGGGAGGGAGGTGAGGAAGAATGAAAATGGACAACACAGATCTAACATTCTGGTAAGTACGTACCTTTTCTATCTGATGCTGTCCTTTTCATTCTTCTTCACTGATGGATCAGAATCCCCAGCTATGTAATTCTTTGGGAAGCCATCATAGAAGTATATGCTGGACACTATCAAACAAGAGTCATTTCTGCTTTTGGAGGCATCTAATTTGCAGTGCTTCACAAGCTATGAGTCTTGTTGACCAAATGATTGCAAAAAAGGAGACTGTCATGAATAGAATCTCTGTAAGAACAAATAAATGAGGTAATTCTCAATCATTCTGGAAAGAAACTAGTAAAATAAAGCCAGTAGTATAGTTGGCTAGAGCAATATTTCTTTGTTTTATTTTTTTTTAAATATGCTTGACCTAAGCGGTCATTAGCAACAGACTAACATCCAGTCAGAGTTTTCATACTGCGTGGTGCAGAGTAGAAAGATACGTATATAACAACAGGAGGATGTGATGTTTTTGCCTTTGTTAGAGGTCGTGAGAAAATTAAATGGTATTGTATAGCTAGATTAATGGGTATAAAGAGAAGATTAACCCAGAGGATCACCTAATCTCAACAGAAAATAATGTAAGCAGATTTAGCACACAAGGCTTGAATCTATGAAACTTTCCACCAAGTTACTGCCACTAAAAGGGAACCTTTCCATAAGGGAATACTTATATCAAAAGAGGATATTTGTTTCAAAGGGTCCTCCATGGAAAATGGGGTTAGCAAGGATGGACCATAGTAAAATCATCTAGAAAAGGAAAACCATGCATTTAGTTGAACAGTACGGAGATTGAGAAACTTGATCTCCAACAGAAAAAATAGGCGATCCTGGTAGGGTTGCAGGATTCTTGGATGATGCCACAGATAGGACCCGAGATATGAGGGACAAAAACAAAAACAAAAAAAAAACAACAGGGCCATAAGGGAACAAGGAGATACAGAAGACTTCGGTCTAATGGCTTCATGTAAAAACTTTGAATCAATGGTAGATGGGCATAGAAATGTAGAAGATCAGGAGACCATCAGAACAGAACATCTGAAGGGAGGTTCAGAAGGAGGTGCAACTATTGAAAAGTATCTAAGGAGGGGGTCTGAGAGATTATAATGTCAGAAGAACTGGTGTCTGGGGAAAGAAAAGCCATACAGTCCCAAAAGGAAAACTATAAAGTTAGACTATCCTTCAGATAGTATGCATTGCCATAATAGTAGAGGATCATCCTCAATTATTGCTGGTAATATGGAGGAAAGTAGAATGGTTTGTCATACAATGTGTCCTCTTCCTGTTTCTTTCAGCAAATACAAAATTTACAATATTGAGTGTAATGCTGAGAAAAGGGATAAAGTTTAGTATGGAGTAAAACACTGTATAGTCAAAGCGTACTGAAGGAGATAGCTTAAGAAATTTTGGTTAGTAGAACTAGAATAATGGAAGCTGGATTCTCAGTACAGAGAAACATTAGAGATACAACATCAAGTGGAGTTTTTCAAAGGAATCTTACTTCTATGCAGGAAACTGTTTGGATTTGATTATAATTTTGTAATGGCCAGGGATTTAGGGATGAACTGATAAGAAATCCTGGTTAGTGGAAGTTGATGTGTGTTTGGAGAAGTGAGAAGTTACCAGTCGTGTATGACCACAACAGTAGTTCTACTGACATGTGAGGTACCTCAATTGACCATCATAGCGAGAAAGCCTTGAGGCTGATAGGAAAGCTAAAGTGAATGGATAGAGACTGCTTTCAATAGAAAACACCACCTCAATGATTTCTCAAAAAGGATCTTTGAGGGGTGTAAACATGTTCGCCCATAACAGGAAATGTATTTCCATCCTTCTCACACTTGGATAATATGTCTTTAACCTTGGAACCAAAAAGATACATGCTGTCAAAAGGAGAACGAAGACTTGAAGGGCTCTGCAAAATCACATAGGCACATACAGGCATGTCACCTCATGGAAATTCCTGAACCCACTGCCCCTGAGGTTCCTTCTGCTATTATTAGAATGAGATGTATGGAAGAACTGGAAATTGACTGCAGGGTAGCCAACTGAGAAGTGACAGATGGTTGCACTTCTGAAGAAATGGATCTTGAGATGCTGTCTGATAGTTCCTTCATCAAGTCCCTCTACAACCTACTGAAATGTGCCAAATAATTCAATGATCTTAAGGCAAAGGTTGCTGAAGCATAGACACGGTTCTAAAACCTCTCCATTGTCTGACACTCCCTGTTGGGGGGATGAACAGTGGAACTTTCCTCCACAAACTCCTTCTTAGTGGTCACTGCCATGACCATGACATCAATAGGTACACTTCTCGACCAAAACTGTTTATTCTCTGGAGCTGTCATGATTTTGTCAGGTTTCCTGGGGGTTGGACAATGGTGTCAGGATCCCTCCATGTCCATTGAGAGGTCAATTCAATGAGCTCATTGGTGGGCAAAGTCACCCAGGAGGTAGACGGGCCAGTACCAAATGCCTCCTAAAGTACAGATTCTTCAGAAGAGGGACAGCAGAACTTCCAGCCACCTCTCTGTTTCAAGATCTCAAGGATGTTTCCACATGAGACATCATCAGAAGGTGACCAAGGGGACCCTTTGCCTTCATCAAAATATGTATTTTCTGTGACAGAGTCAGGGGAATCTAAGTCCTTCCTCTTGCATACTTTCTTCTTAGGGACCTCCTCAGTGGGATGCTTTGGGAAGGTGTCAGAAGAAGAAGGGATACCCTGATGAGAATCTTGGAGGTTTGGTACCAGCTCCAAACACAGACAGTAAGGCTGTGGACTGAAGATCCAAGTGGGATGGAACCATCTGAGACAGGGATTCTCTCCATTACCTCAAAGGCAGACCACCCCAGAGAGAAATAGGACCCCAGATCCAAGAAGGCAAACCTCTGGACCATGGTCCCACCCTGCTCAGAGAGTAGGGGTATGGCTCAAAACTGGACCCCAATAGCAGAGACAGGGAAATAGAGAGAAACAGACTCTATGGCAGAGGCCCTTGTATAGTCCAAATGGATCCAGGAAGAATGAGGACCAACCAAAAGCAACTCTTTCACACACCAAGTCCACCCATATAGAGGCAACTGGAATGCAACTGTGTAGGGGATCATAACTCGGGGCTAGATTTAAGTGTCTAAGGCAAAATTGTGACCCAAACCGGAAGGGGAACCAGTCTCAAAGAGCAGCCCTGCAAAGCCCCAAAAAGTTGGATGGAGCAGATCTCTATACAGTGGCAAATTACAAAGACATGATAGAATATACCAAACCCATCCAAGCAGTTCCAGGAAGTTAGCGCTAAAGGACCTGTCTACATTGCCAAGCTTTATGAGAGGGGAAAAAAGGAAAGCCATAACTCTGCCCACGAGATCCGTATAAGGTCTCATACAATAGGGAGCAAGCTGCAAATTATGGGCAGACTATCAACTTTGTTTCTACAAGTTCAGAACAAAATTGCCAACCTGACCAGATCTGTGGCAACTTGCAGTTTCCAATGAAAAAAGCAAAGCAAACAAATACATGTGAGGTCAGACCACAGGGATGCCTCAGATCCAAAGAAACATGCTATTGCTCGCCAGTTCCAGATACGAAGGCATCGGATCCATAAACATTTCATTACTCCCAGTGACAGTACCTAGTCAGTGGATCCTAGTCTCAGAATTCAATGGGAGTTTCTTTATTTTTTTTTTAAATATGCTATCCTCGTGGCAATGGTAGTGTGATGGATGGCATAAAAAAAGTATGGTTGGATTTACCCACTGCTTACAGCAAGAAATCTGGACAAAGCCAGAAATGATGGGGGGACAAAGGCCCAAAATGGGGACAATATTGCTATTACACACTTAGAAAGTTTATAAAACAGGTTTTGCATTAACATGAATTTTCTGAAACTTCTGAAGTCTGTAACTCAAATGCAAAAATTTGGACATTCTGCAAAATTCTGTAAAGTTGAGAGGTATGCCTCATACACTGATCTGAGATGTCCACTCCAAGACCTGGTCTCAGTTTGCTTTTGATCTGCAGAATTCACTGAAAGATTCAACCTTGGGTCAAAGATTCTACTTTGTGCTGTTCAGAACCGGATGCTTTGGATCCAAGGAGTAAGCCGAAAGATTCAGTCCTGGCTCATAGGTTCAGCGTTATTTAGATCAGATATGAAAACAATGGATCTAAGGTGTCCATTAAGGTTTCAAACTGGCTCAAAGTTTCAGATTCAGGAAAATCAGATCTGAGAACCTTGGATCTGATGAGAGTAATGATAAGCTGAAGAAACCTGTCAAATCCAAGGAGGACTTGTGATCTGGAGGAGGTCCTGGGATCTTCAGATCCAAGGGCTAGGATATGAAGTCCCACTAAGTGGTTCAACTTTATTTTTAATTTTGATTTCTTATTTTGAAGGGGGTGCGAGACCCCAAAAGAAACAGTAAAAAACTGCCATGAACAATGATATTATAGGAATTATTTGACATCTAAAGCAAGGAAGTTAAGCATGCTATCACACAGTTCTTTCAATTACCATGGAAATTTGTTAGAAAGAACACACATGCCCTAAAGGACAGTTCTCTCAAGGAAAGTCTGTTCAAAACAATGGAGAAGTCAAAAAACAACAGAAATTCTGGAATATCATGCCAAAATGTTGCTAGTACAAAATTTCAGTGACAAAATACACTTCCCCAAGGTACGAAGTCTAACGTGAAAAAGGCTGTTATGAAAGACTTCATCCCATAAAGATTTACTAGTAATCCCCAACTTCTGTCAAAAACACATAAAAAATAAAGGTAGAGATACTGAAAAGTGTGCACCATCGAAAGGCATGTCTCAAACTAAAGAAACGAACCATCCGATCCAAACTATAAACAAAAAACTGCTGTTTAGACAGAAAAACAGTGTGTAAACTGCCACGTAGAACAAATAGGTAGACAACTTGCTGTGAGGCAGTAATGGTAGATCTGCAGCACATAAAAAATGTCTGAATAAAAGACAATCAAATCTAGCAGACTATAAAAAAACAATATAAGAGCCAATTACTGCTGACAGGGAACCATAAATTTTGCAAGAATCATCATCTAAAAAACATGATCTAACAGCAAAGCAGAAAAAGCAAGACCACACTATCCTGACAACAGCAATGGCAAACTGAATGACAGGAACCAGTAACACTAAAGGGGAAAATAAATGTCAAATGTTAACTAGCAAAAACCTAGATATATATATATATATATATATATATATATATATATATATATATATATATATATATATATATACACACACACACACACACACACACACACACACACACACACACACACACACACACACACACACACATACATACATACATACACACACACACACACACACATACATACATACACACACACACACACATATAGAAAGAGAGAGGGGAAGGAAGGGCAAAGTAGGAAAAGAAACTATATATATTTAAATACAGAGAGAGACATTAGTAAAAAAATAAATAAATAAATAAACTACCTTTCATCTTACCACAAGGGCAGCAAACAACATCCGAGGAGTTAGGGAGGTTGCAGTGCATTATGGGAAGAGGGAGGAGATCGAGATTAGAATCTCAAGTCTTGGGAAAATGTGTCCAAGCCAGATCAGAGGCCCATCAGTGAGGAAAAATGAAAAGGACCAAGATTATATTAAAATATTTAACCTAGTTAAGAAATCGTTCCCCAAATGACTGGAATTCTTAATAAATATCAATAATTGTTGTTGTTGTTTGTCTTTCAGCTTTTCCCGGTTAGGGGTCACCACAGCGGAACTCTGGTCCGCTAATGGTTGGCAGTAGACTTTCACAAACGCCGAGGTGCCAGCTCAACGTTCAACCTTCAATGAAGGCATGCCCATTAATAATGCAATGAAAACTAAATCAGATTTGTCACACATTTATAAAATTCTTAAGTTAGATTACACATATTTAGACAATCCCTATTGGAACCATTTCTCAAAAATTAATAATGAAAACTTCTCTGAAGAATATAAGAAAATAGTATTAAAATGTACATATAAAAATCACATCTTCATCATACTGGAAAATTTTCACTTGGAAATTCTTATACAGAGCTTTTGTCATCCTAATATACTTCCAGTTATGTATAAATCAAATAGAGTTAAATATTGGAGATGTGATTCTGAAATAATAGCTGATTGGATGCATATGGTATATGAATATGAAGTCATCTCCCCTTTTTGGAAAGAAATGAATAACTTCATCAAAGCCCTATGGTCAGATAGATGCAATATTTCTAAATCTTTAGTTTTATTTAATGCCATGATTCCTGAGATAATTATAAAAACCCAAGTGCCTCTTCTTTGCTTTAATCTCTCCTGCTATAGCCAGAAAAGTAATTGTAAAAGTAAAGTTACCCCCTCTAGTGCTGAATTTATTAGTATGGCAAAAACTGTTTGCAATAGTGAACTGCGTACTATAAATATGAAAATTTCTGATATACATTCATATACATGTTGCCTTAAACTTAAAGACTTGCTTGAAAAATATTAATTGTTTTTGATATGTACAACTTTGAATTAGCCGTGGACCTATGTAAATAGTTATTTGTATTATAATTGATTTATCTATTGTTTTAAAACCAAAACAGAAATGCTGGGTGAGCAGATTGGTCTAAGCTCTAAGTAAACAATTATTTTATCTGAGCTGGGATAAAGGATCTGAATTGCCTAGGCACAGTAAGGCCGTGGAAATTTTAATTCTGGTGGCTGCCAAAAAAATAAAATGGAAATAAAATTCTAAACCAACTGTATTTGAAGTAGTGAATATAGTAACGGAAAACAAATGAAAATGGGATCTTTAAAAAAGGTAAGAGCAAATTACATAGAAAAAATGGAAATTGTGGGAATAATTCATGCAGAGTAATGGTTTGGAGGACGAGCGAGATTTAAGGGAAGGTAGGTACTGAGTGAGCTATGCAATACTTGATTGACAATGACTATACAGAAGATTATATGTGATGTACAATGTTTTAACAGAGAATATGTCAACGTGGCTTCTTTTCATTTATATAACTGTATGATTGCTTTTGTCATAAGTGTTGGGAGGATGGCCTAATGGTTAAGGTGTTTATGAATCTATGAATAAAGATGATTTAAAAGAAAGATGACCACTCCCCCAGTATTTAAAGCTTGTATGTCATTTAACTTGCTTACAACTGAGTCTACTGCAATTTTGTTGACAAAGTCACAATCACATCCTACAACACAGTTATTTTTTTATTTAGTTATTTTTTTACAAGTTTTTTTACACGTTTGCAAGCTATACGACTCCATAATATTTGGTTTACAGTACTACTTGGACTACAGCAGCTATTTTTATGCACTGTTTCCTATTACTGTTTTTTTATGGTTAACTGTTGTTCATTCAGTATTAGGGGATTAAACTCCCCTGTAAATTAAAAACTGTGAAGGAATGGTTGAAAAAGATGAAAACAGATATTATGTAATTCCAGAAATGTGGCCTAGCCAAACATCATGTTAGATTGTTAGATAATACTGGGAATGAGGGAATTATGTCTAGCATGAATGAAGACTAAAGCCAGAGTAGGAATTGGAGTCAGGGCCACATTGGGATGAAAGGTACTTCAACAAGGAATGAATGTTGAAAGCAGGTAGATGTTAGGGAACTTTGATACAGCAGAAGGCTCAGTTTAAAGTCCCAAAAAAGAATAATCCAGGTTATTTCTCAACTTTTTAGTAGGGTTGAGGTTATAGAGGTTGAGTACAGGACTATCATCACCACTGCTTATGAATTTAATGTTTTCATGAACTCAGAGATAGAACAGACCCAAAATCCAAGAAACTCATTAAACTCTTAACTTCACATGTGAAAACCTTTCATAGATATTTGGAGGTCTGTACAACCATCTTGAAGAATAATACACCTTCTCAATGTCTGAAGGGAAGATATCAGGCATAATTGTTTACCCACTTTTCTCTAACAAATCACTTCCTTGGTAACCTAAGTAGATATTGCACCAACTTTGTTAAATGACAACTCATTTGTCACACTCTTGTTCAACCTGCATTCTGCTTCCCAATACCCATGCTCCTAAAGGACTGACCTATTCATTCTCAATTAACTTAAATTTCTAAGTAAAATAAAAGGACTGTGAAGCTTCCTTCCTAAATTTCAATCCTGATGGAAGTGTGCCTATATTCAAAATGTGGGAGTCACTCACAATAGAGTTGAAAGAACTATGCAAATAGGCCAAGGCAACCCCCTTTGTCAAAAAGATAGGTTTGCTGGGAATGTGTGAAATTCTTATTCTGAGGCTTGGGAAGAATGCATGTCTACAAAATTCAAAGGACAACATTAATTAAGACTTACAGAAGTTTACACAGGAAGATTAGTGTTACAACACTTTAGAAATTGCAACTTTACTTAAAAAGAGCAGCAATTATGTCACGTCACTCTAGTCACTCCACAACAAGCACAAATATGACTGTGTCATTGTCCATGTTGCAGTCAATGACTTGAGACATACCTTCCTGGACAAGATGAAAAGAGACATGGAAGAGCTCTCGGATCATGTGGCCCAGACAGGTATGACCCTAGCCCTGAGTAGCATCCTGCCCTCGCCCAGAATGATACCACAGTATAAGGACAAAATGATTGACTTCAACAATTGGTTAAGCTTCTGATGTCATTCAAAGGAGATCCAGTATCTGTCTGCCTGGGACGACATGATCGACAGACCACGATGCTTTGCCAGAGATGGTCTGCACCTGTCGCCCCTGGGATTCAGGTTATTGGCTAAGGCACTTGCCGCCCCTATAGTGCCTTTTTTAGGCAAAGTTCAAAGGACAAAACCACCACCGTAACAGGTACAAGCATGCAAAATCTAAAGGTAATGCTACTCAATGCTAGAAGTCTAAACCTCAAAATGCACTCTCTCGAGGCACTCCTTAAAATGGAGAACATCTATATCTGTGCAGTAACTGAGACCTGGTTCAAGGCTCCAGAGAGCACCCATGCAATATCAGGCTACAACTCTTACCACACTTTTGGGCCAGCAAACCAGGACCGAAACACTAAAGGTGGAGGAGTGTCCATATTCACCAAGGATATTCACATCACCAGGTTAGTTGCCCAACACAATGTGTCTGAAATTCTCCAGGTACAACTAACACTAGGTAAGACTGCAATCCAAATTGTAACTTGCTATAGATCTCCCACCATGCCTCAAGATTCTCACTACACCTTTCTAAACATACTGAAAAATATTAAGATACAACCAAACACTCTAATACTGGGTTATTTCAACTACCCTGCCCTTAACTGGGAAAACTACTCGTGTACCAACCCCTTTGCCAACAGTTTTTGGAATTAATAAATTCCAATGCCTTGGATCAACTAATCCATAATCCCACCAGGGGCTCCAATATCCTAGACCTGGTCATTACCAACATGGGAAATTGATGTTCCACACCTATGGTCACCTCCTCTTTGGTGAAGTCTGACCATAAGCTAATCACCCTTGACATCCACATCCCCCCCCCACCCTCCAGTAAGGAAACCTCCGTAAAAAGCTTCTCCAAAGCCACCTTCATGCTACTCAAGTCAGAAGTGACAAACTGCATGACACCCATGCAGATAGGAACTGAAAGTTCGACTGCTAAATCTTACACTAAGGCACTGAACGAGCACATCCACATCCGTGCATGAATCGTGCAATGCCAAATAGAACCAAGAAGCTCTCCTCCAAAAAAAGGAAGCCAATATGGTGGTCCCCTGCCATAAACAAACTTTACAACAAAAGAAAGAAACTGTTGCAGAAGAGGAAAATTCCAGGATGCAAAAAAACTCCCTTACCAGCCTCAGTAAGAAGCTGAGATCCCACATAAAATCCTCCAAAGCTAGTTACAAAAATAAAATTGCCAAAGATTCCAAAGACAACCACAAGGCATTCTATAGCTATGTCAAGGATCTACATGGCAATGCTCAGATCTGCTCTGAGCTACAACAGAATGGCATTAAATATACTGATCCCAAGGATATTGCCAATATCCTGGGAGATTGATTCGGTGCCAACTACACCCCCTTCTCACCCCCTAAAGGGCGTATCTCAATACCTAAACATTGTCAAATTCCAGTAATAATGGCCACACAGGTAAAAAACGCACTCTCCAAAGCTAAGACTACAGCATCCATGGGACCAGACAACATCCTGGGCTGTGTACTACATGAGCTATAAAATGAACTGGCACCTCACTTAAGTGTCATGTTTAATCATAGCCTCACCTCAGGCTTCGTGCCCACTGAGTGCTGCACAGCTACAGTCATCCCACTCCACAAGGGGGGATCCACCTTGGATCCTGGGATCTATTGCCCCCATCAGTCTGACGAGCCTGATCTGCAAGGCTATGGAACGCATTATCATGGAACTTATAAACAAAGACATTGGCAACCTTCAAACACTGGACGCCACCTAGTTTTGGGTTCGTGAAGGGCCGATCTTGTCTCCTGAACCTGATTAACTTCTTCAAATCAGACTCCAGAGCTGTGGACGAGGGTAAGGCAGTCCACACAGCCTATCTGGACCTCCCCCACTCTGGAATCATAGATAAACTTACTAAGCTGGGCATTAATCCCTACATCACTCGATAGGTTGCCAACTGGCTTACTGACAGAACCCACACTGTAAAAGTAGCTGACTCCAAATCCAGCTCCAGACAAGAGACAAGTGGAGTACCTTAGGGTTCAGTCCTGGGACCGCTCCTGTTTGGCATCTACTTCTCTCTGAAGTACAGGCCAACACTAAGGGACTCTGGCTGACAAAGTTCGCAGATGACTGCAAACTGGGAGCCATTATTGAATCTCCACATGATGTAGCTATTCTACAAAAGGGCCTTACAGAAACAGATGCTTGGTGCCAGAGCCATGGGCTCAAGCTCAATGCCAAGAAATTTATAGTTATCCCCTTTGGGAAAAAACATGTACCTATGAATTACCACATAGGTGGCAGTACACTAAACACCGAAAGTGTGATAAGAGACGTAGGGGACACAGATGGACAGTGGTCTCACCTTCGATAACCACATCACCACAACAGTCAGGAAATCCTTCTATGTGCACACCTCATCACAGAAAAAAGAAGGTCATTGTCCCACTGTACTCATCCCTCATTAGACCAATTATAGAATACAATGCCCCATTTGGTGTGTACCTCTCAAGACATCTGCAACAACTGGAAAGACACAGAAATACCTCACTAAAAGAATCACAGGCCTAAAGCAGATGCCCTATGCTGACCATCTAAAAAAAACTCTAGCTATACTCTGTCACATATCGTCTACTCAAGAAGCGATCTCTGCTTAATGTTCAAGGCCTTGTCAAACCCAGAGCTGTTGGACATGCTACACTTGAAATCCCAATCCCTCAGAGCCACATGCTCCAGGGATCTAAACCTTGTCATCACAATGAACAAAACATGCTGGAGGGATAGGTTATTGACCCAGAGACTCCCCAGGCTCTGGAATAGACTGCCCATACATGTCAAGCAGAGCATCTCTTTGGCCCTCTTCAAAACAAACCTTGATGATTGGATGGGAGATAGGAAATTTACCCCGGGGATCACATCAGTTGCCCTGCTATACAGGTGTCCAAGGAAGTAAATATTGTGGGAAGAAATAGCCAGGGAATTGTTATGGGTAGGCTTGTATAGGCCCTAGGGCCGATACCCTAGTACCAACCTATGAAACTATGGGCAAAAAGCAACAAGCCCAGGAAACTACTGGTCTCCAAGGTGAATAGTATATGTAAGCAAGCTAATAGTACAGATATCAGTGACTCTGGGGGCTAATTGCCTCCTCATTATTCAATCATATATTTATGGGGAAATTGCCAAGTTTTGTGTGTCCCCTTTACTCTGGCACTCCTAACTTTATGGCCTCTTGGACACAGACTGTCAAAGGGTTCCTTAGAGGAAGCAAACTTACTGCAGATGTTCCAAGAAAAACAGATGGCTTCCATTGCCCCTATTACAGAGGCAAAGGAACAGAAGGCCCTCAAAACTCCCAACTCCCAAAATATTTGGCACAGACATCTGTCAGTACTTAGCTGATACATATTTGCCATTTTCCAAATAGAAGGTATTTTAAGCAACTCATCCCTTAATAGTTATCCTAAAACCTGGAAAAGATCACAGAAAGGTGAGTAATTAGAAACAATGTTTCCTAATCAATACTGATTTAAAAATATATCAAAATTCTTGTGGACCAGCTTTACCCATTATCCCTGCATTTATCCTTCCTAGTCAAACTAGATTCATCTCAGGTAGAAGAGGTGAACACAGATGATAGGAGGTACTGCCAGGCATGTGAGGAGAATAGGGCAGTGGATATGTAACATATGCCAGCACAGTTAGCTGGAATTTTGTAAATAATTATATGTCATTTGTATATCAAACTGATTGGTACAGATGCTTGTGCTGAAGATGTATCTGTGAGGTTTGCTTGTGTTAAAATGTATCACAGTGTGCCTGCTGGAAGGAAAAGAGATGTAGATGCATTATTGTAACTGTTTAAATGTATATATTGTAACAGCTTATACTGGATTGGTCTTTGTAAAATATTCTTGAAATTAAATTACTTTATGGGTTAATCCATAAAGATGTTATCCCACAGTTTTGAAGGGAGCCAGAGATGCATTGTCTGTGCTAGAGAATAGGTTGCAGCTCCTATAGGAAGAGTGAAATGGTTTTATGACTTCCAGCAGCTGCACACATCTGAGCAAAGCTTTATATGTGTGTATTGTAGCACATAGATGCTAAATCCCAGTAGCTTGTAGTGATGGGGGATAGTGCTGGAAACAGAGTCAGATAACCAGACGCATGTGATGTCATTCTGTACAGAAATAATGTTTTAATATTAGAGGAGCCTGAAGTTTTAGCAGCATTCTGCATTCTGTCTTAGATCTGACAATGGACCACTCACCCAAATCATCTTGACTTGCTCTATTCGATAAGCCACTTAACTAGGGAACAGTAATTATTTTAGTCAATTAGGAATAGATAGTGAGACAAGCTAAATACTGTTTTTCTATAACGGTGTGAGACTTTCCACCTGTGTTACTTAATATTCCCTGTGTCTGAAACTCTGGTGTTTGCTGTAAACAGATATTTAGTATTTTCTTGTTCTTCTATTATTAAATATATTTAAACTTTTCATTGTAGCTGGTCTTTTTAGAAAAATATTTAAGTTTTGAGAGTATTTGCATATATTTATTTGGTGATAACTGGCCACTCCTGAAAGCCTTACTGTTTGGTCAACATTACCATTTGTATTAATATTAACTTCACTCAGCATAACTGGATACCCTTTTAAGAGTCTTACAGTAATTGACTGGTGGCAGTGACTCTACCTTATAGTCTGGGTAAAGTTGCTAGAGTGGGTAATCTGTGCCAGCCTTTCCCAGATGTGTGTGTGTGTGTGTGTGTGTGTGTGTGTGTGTGTGTGTGTGTGTGTGTGTGTGTGTGTGTGTGTGTGTGTGTGTGTGTGTGTGTGTGTGTGAGTGAGTGTGTGTGTGTGTGTGTGTGTGTGTGTGTGTGTGTGTGTGTGTGTGTGTGTGTGTGTGTGTGTGTGTGTGTGTGAAAATAAAATCTCAATGACTGTGTGTGTCATCTACTTTGGGCAGGGACATAAAACACTAGTTTCACACAGAGAGACAAGTGCTTTTAAAAATCTACTAAGATGGCAAGTGCTAGATCTAGCACATTCTTTAAGCTGTGTATTTAGACCTGAAGAGTTCTGAGATGGTGTGTGTAATGTCCCCACTCTAGGTCAGTAATCAAGGAGCCTGAATCCTCACCACTGACACTGGAGAGGGACATTTACTTGGAATACAAATGGATACACTCAGTATTTCCAGATGCAGACTTCTGCTTCAAGCACAATTTCCCTTAAGAGCACACAGGGCACACACTTGGCCCGCGGTCTGAATATCTCTATCCGTGTGTGTCTCCTCAGGTCCCCAATAAGGCTCTCCAAGAGCAAGACTACTGCATCAATGGGCCCAGACAACATCCCAGAATGCCTTCTAAATAGCATGAAACATTATCTATCAGGGCCTCTGGAATTCTTGTTTAACTGTAGCCTCCAAACAGGCTTTGTGCCTCATGAATGGAGAAAGGCAACAGTCATCCATCTGCACAAAGATGGGTCATCTACAGATCCATAGGTCTCACCAGTCTTATATGTAAAGCCATGGAAAGAATTATCATGGAGATCATCAACAGAGATGTAATAAACCTCCAGACACTAGACTCAACCCAGTTTGGTTTCATCAAGGGCAGACCATGCCTACACAACCTGGTAGACTTCTTTGGGAAGGCCACCAAAGAAATAGATGAGGGCAAAATCATTCACACTGCCTACCTTGACCTGGCCAAGGCATTTGACACAATAACCCACTTAGGCATTGTTGACAAACTCAAGAGGTTAGGTACAAACCCATATGCCACCCAGTGGATAACCAATTGGCTCACAGACATGACCCAGGAAGTTAGAATCAGGGAGTCCACCTCTACAAAGAGGCCAGTCACAAGTGGAGTCCCTCAGGGATAAGTCCTTGGACTGCTCCTTTTTGGCCTTTACTTCTCAGAAGTCAATGTCAGTGGTCTCTGGCTAACTAAATTTGCAGATTACTGCAAATTAGGAGCTGTCACTGAATCTCACACTGACACAAATCTTCTCCAAGAGGGGCTGACAAAGACAAATAACTGGCATTAGAGCCATGGAATAAAACTAAATGCCAAGAAATGCATAATAGTATCCTTTGGGAAGTCATCCATCCCTAGTAACTATCATATTGACAACACACCCCTTAGAGTTGACCCAGTAGTCAGGGACTTAGGGACACACACAGATAGCAATCTAACCTTTGATCATCACGTGTCTACAGTGGTGAAGAAATCATTCTGTGTTGCATAACTTATAAACAAAGGTGTGGCATCTAAGTCCAAGGAAGTCACTGTTCCACTGTATCTGGCATTCAGCAGACCTATCATTGAGTACAATGTCCCCTTTGGTATGTATCTAACCAGGCATATCCAACAATTGGAACAGCCACAGAGGTTCCTCACTAAAAGAATACAAGGTGTAAGTAAAATATTCTTTGGAGGCAGCCTCAAGGCCCTATCCCTGTATTCTGTCTCCTACAGGTTTTTGAGGGAAATCTATGCCTGACATACAGGGCATTGTCAGACCCCACTCTGATGGATCTCCTGCATATCCACAAACCAAACAGCACCATAATCACCCATTCTAAAGACTTAAACCTTAAGTGTGATATAAATAGGACCTGATGGTGAGATAGCTATGTATCCCAAAGACTACCCTGTCTATGGCACAGGCTCCCCATCCATGTGAAGCAAAGTTCCTCCCAAACCCAATTCAAGTGCAACTTGGACAATTGGATGGGAAACTGGAAATTCATCCCTGGTTTGGCACCTGTGCCTCTAATGGACACAGGTAGCCTGTAAATGGTTCATCTCCCAGGCCCATGCTTACACCTATCAAGGGTATCAGAACTTGTCAGATATTTGGGATGCATAAAAAGGCCCTTGTAGTCATTAGCCTAGTAAACACATATGAACCTATGAACTCTATTAAGTAACAATACATCTGAAATGTTTTGACAGCAATAGTTTTTCCTATTGATTTCACCTAGGCTGTGCAAGCATTTTAAAAGTTCATAGCTGCAGGAGTCCCAAGGCATCTCTGCCTCCCCATTTGCATTAGCTAGGGGCACTTGACTGGAGTGTCCATTATAACTTGTTTTCTTCCTTTTATGCACTGAGTACCTTAGCAGGATTATTCACAGTTCTGTCTGGCAGGCTGGGCCTGTAGCAGACTTTGACTTGATTCCCACAGCCTTCATTTGCTTAATTTGTGATCTTGCCCAAAGCATTTAACTAGACAGTGTTCCTGGGTGAGCCTAAAATGGGTCCATGTGGATGAGTGCTCTACCTAGATTAGCATTTTTTTCTTGTAAGCTTTCAGGTTGTGATGTGTACAATATGGATCTGTGATTCCAGCTTCTACCAGATGTTTGTTTGATTCTAACCAGTGACCTCTACCATAATATAATTATTGTCTGGTACATTGTTTCAAAGTGCAAAGAAACTGTAGGATTGAACATGAAGGATTCTAAAATGGAATTATATCCAGAAAATGCCAGCTGCATGTCACTACAGTCAGCAGGTCTTTCCTTTCCCTATGTCTTGTACAAATTGCTCCCATGTATCTATTAATACATCTGCACCCCAACCTCCACATGATGATGGAGCTTAATTTTAAGCAGATATTGAGCAAACTATACCTTTGGGTGGATGCTTGGGGAACATTGCCAATGTAACTGCTAGGTAGGATTCCCACAACTAAGATGTTTCTGTTTCTCCATTGCTAGTTTATGTATTTTGCCTATACCTCCCAACCTCTTAGACCAGGAAATCTGGACAAAGCCTAAAATAATGAGGGGACAAAGGTCCAAAAATAGGGATAGACTTTAAATATTGCTCTTATAAATTTAAAAAGTTGGTAGAATAAAATATTTTGTTATTATCTGAAGGATATGAAGTCTGCAACTCGATATGTGTCATTTAATGACTTCAGTCCTTAGAGATTTGACAGAAAACCACAAATTGTATGAGGAACAGACCAAAATAGGAGGCAAAAATCTGGACATTCTGCAAAAGTCTGGACAGTTGAGAGGTATGCTTTTGCCACATTCCTATCCCCACCATCAACAGGTGGATTGTAAAGATAGATAACCTAATTAATCAGCTTGTCTGTCAAAAGAAACAGAGATTTATACCTCTTCATGCAAGTCTGTGTGTACTACACTGGAGATGCTACACATATGCCTATGAACTTGATCGATTACTTAGAAGAACATGCTGATGTGGGTAGAAACAGAGGCCTTAGGCACTAGCACACCTTGGAAATTTCATTCTTATCCATCAGAAGTCTTTATAAAATATTTCCCCAAAGTGCAGTATGGAGTTCAGCTATATTGGTTTTGGGTTATCCATGTTACTATGGGATAGGAAATGGGGAAAAATAAGTATACATTGGATCTCTGATCTCATTTTGATCATCAATTAGATTCCTTTTAATTTTTAAATGACAAATGGGGACTAGAGAATATCCCATTTGGGAAATTTTTTTGACCTGCTAGCCAAACCAAAAACATAGGATATGATCAAAGCCTTCCACTTCTCATTACCAGATAGTTTAGCTAACTTAACTAAAAGTAGCAAAACGGTATGCCTTTTACAAGAGTCGTTATTCTACTCAGTCCTCATACCCAATGCATTAAGGATGTACAACAGGGAGGAAATATGTTTGTTTTACCTCAGTTAAGGAGAGACAATACCAGTTACAGAAAAAAAATCATTTAGTCAGTTGTGACAAGAGGCTGATACTAAGTGTATTCTGCAACTGTATGATTTCAAGTTAAATAAGCAGAACTGTAAATTTAAGTGTGACAAGTATAAAATACATGGATCACACTCTAATGTCAAGGGGACTGAAATATGATAAAGAAAAAGTCAGAACATATGCAAATATTAAAACCAGAAGTCTAGCAGGCATTTCAGATGTCACTAGGGATGATGTAGTATTTTGCAGTTTGCATTTAATATATAGGATCATGGGAGGTTACTATGCCAATGGCCATGGGGCCCTTACAAGCCTAACCAAGAGTTTATCCACAAAAAGAAACCTCAGTCAGCACCTGTTACCCCTGTCAGTGAGGGACACAGGTGGAACCCCTAGGACAAATTTGTGGTTTCCATCCACTCATCAAGGTTGCCCTTGAAGAGGGTCAGCGAAGTACTCTGTTTGACGTGTATGGGAAGTCTAGTCCAGAAACAGGGTAGCCTCTAGGAGACCAACCTTTCTCTCCAGCAGGTTTTGTTGATCTTGCATACTAGATTCAGGCCTTTTGAGTGGGTAATGTGCAAGAAGTTAGACTTATGGTTATGGAGTATTTCTAGTAGGGCAGGGCCCAAGATTGCCTTGTAGGTGAGACACAGAGCACCTCTGAGCAATCTGTACGATGCAAAGTAGAGTGATAGTGATTTGAGCCTGGCTGCATAGGACAGGTGTTGGAGACCATGGGTTCACTTTGTGAGGTATTTCTGTGGCCTTCAGTTGGTGCAGATTTTTACAGAGGTACATACCAAATGGGGCATTATACTCAATTATTGGTCTAATGAGGGAGGAGTAGAGAGAGGTAATAACCTCCTTTTTTCTGGATGCAATCCCTTTACTTATGAGATGAGCCAAGTAAAAGGTTTTTATCTGACCACTGCAGCTACATGATGGTCAAATGTGAGATTGCTCTCAACCTGAGTACCCAGGTCTCTCACCACAGGTTGTATGCTTAGGGGGTTGCTGTTGATGTGGTAATCAGTAGGGGCAGTGTTTTTACCAAATGGTATGGTGATGCATATTTTTGCATTTAACTTGAGGCCATGACTTTGGCACCAGTCATTAGTTGCTGTGAGACCCTCTTGCATTATGTTAACATTATTTGAGGAGTCAATGACAGCACCCAACTTACAGTTGTCTACAAACTTTGTCAGCCACAGACCTTTTGTTTTTGTCTGGACCTCTGAGAAGTAGATGCCAAACAGTAGGGGTTCCAGGACAGATCCCTGGGGAACTCCACTAGTGACATGTCTGCTATCAAAGGTAAAGGCAACTATTTTTACTTTGAGGGTCCTGTCAGTGAGCCATTTGGCTATCCACCTGATCAGCTAGGGGTTTACTCCAAGTTACATTAGCTTTCTGATTATGTCCGAGTGGGGGGACTGTGTCAAAGGCCCTGGCCTAGTCAAGGTAAGCTATATGTACTGATTTTCCCTAATCCAGGGCCTTGGTGACAGTCTCAAGGAAGTCAACCAGGTTCAACAGGCAAGATCTGCCCTTGACAAATCTGAACTGGCTGGGGTCAAGTTCTTGGAGATTGCCTATGTCCTTGTTTATAAGATCCATAATAATATGCTCCATGGCTTTACAGATCAGACTTCTCAAGCTAATGGGGTGATAATTTCCAGGGTCAGTAGTGGCACCACATTTGTGCAAAGGGATGACAATGGCAGGTCTCCACTTTGCTGGAATGAAGCCTATAATTAGGCTGTGGTTGAATAAGGTGCTCAATGGAGAAGCTAGTTCTTGCTGGAGATGGTGCAGAATACAGCCTGGGATACTATCACGTCCCATGGAAGCTGTGTTCTTTGCCTTGGATAGGGCCTTTAACACTTGATTTATGGGGATGTGAGGTGTGGGACAAGTACTGGGAATGTTGAAAGGGCCTTGGGGGGGCAGAGGGATGAAGTTTGCACTGAACCTATCTGCTAGCAGGTTGGCTAAATCAACAGGATCAGTGTAAGTGATACTGTTAAGTACTAACTTGGAACAAACCTGGGTTTTGCCATGGAGGTTCCTGATGTAACTAAAAAGGCTTTGTGGTTTCTCTTTATTTCAGAGGCTAGTTTCGATTCATAATTGGCTTTGGGGTTTTCACCATACCTGTCAACTGTACAGATTTTCACAGAATGTCCAGATTTTTGCCTTCGATTTTTGGTACATTTTTCATAAAATTGTAGTTTTCCAGCAAATCATTGGCAAATTATTGATGATTTAAGTCAGAAAATAATGACAGAAGTTTGAGTTTCAGACTTCATATCCTTCACAAAAATTCATGCTAATGCAAAACCTGTTATTCTATCTACTTTCTAAGCTTGTAACAGCAATATTTAAAAATTTTCCCTATTTTTTTACTTTTGTCCCCCCATTTTTATGGCTTTGTCCAGATTTCTTGCTCAAAGAGGTTGAGAGGTATGGTTTTCACTAGTGATCTATTTTGCTTGTTGAGGCTAAGGAGGGAGTTTTTCCAATTTGGATTTTGTTCCTTTTTACACTTGGGCAATAGTTTATTCCTTTTGTTGTAAAGCCTGTTGATAGAGGATATCCACTAGACAGGTTTGTGTTTCCTTCAGGAGCAGGTTTCAATTCTGTTGGGTATGGCTGAGTCCATGCAGTTTGTACAGGTATGTATATACTGCACTGGTGTACTGTTCAGCACAGTTGTCTGCATCCTCTGAGGGGGGGGGGGTGTTAAGCTACGGATACCCTCCCTTAGGATGTTGCAGTCAGCTTTTGAGACGTTTTTAACCTTGATTATGGCTGGGGGGGGGGGTAGGGTGGGATAGAAACTTTGAATGAGACACACTGATGATCTGATCTCACCAGGGAAGAACATACTACGGGAGTGGTGCAGCGGTCACCCATGACCCTTGTGGGGGATGAGACAAGCTGCTCTAGTGTGTTAGCAGTGATGAAGTCAAGGAATCACTGGGTGAGTGCATTAGTGCAGGAATAGTTCACCCAACCTATGGCAGGGTAGTTGATGTCACCATGGATCAGGGTATCAGTGGGTACCTTGATGGAGTCAAGTAGATCTGAGTAGGAGGAGCAGGTGTCCTGATTCATGGAAGGGAATCTATAGCTGGCTATAACTTGGATGAGTGTCTTGCCAACTGTCAGTTGCACCTGGAGTAGCTCCATTGCATTATACTGGCAAACCCATCTGGAGGTGTGTCTGTCCTTAATGAAGATATAGACTCCTCCACGCTTAGTCTTCCTGACCTCATTTTGGGGTCAGAATGTGTGGAATGAGATGTAGCCTGATAAGGCAGGGGTGCTCTATGCAGCCCTGAACCAAGTTTCTGTGACCCCACAGTCATCGGCATCTTCCATTGCAAGGAGAACCTCCAGTGAGTTAATTTAAGCAGCATGACCTTCAATTTGCTTTCTGACAGATCTTTTATGTTGGAAGATTTGTCTTTGGGACATTGCCTAAAAAAGGCACAATGGAGGAGGCAAGAGCCTTGGCCAGGATCTGGAATCCTAGTGGTGACAGGTGGAGGCCATCTCTGGCAAAGCATTGAGGCCTGTCAACCATGTCATCCCAGGCAGACAGATACTGGATCCCCTTGGAATGACACCAGAAACCAAGCCAATCGCTGAAGTCAATTACTTTTTGTTGGTATTGTGGCATCATTCTTGGTGAAAGTAGGATGCTGAGATAATTGTGCCTCTGAGAAAGCTCTTAGTGTAATATGTATTATGAGATTGGAACTATGAACAGGAAAAAATAGTTGTGTTGTGAGTGGAATAGCAGCTAAGATTTTTACAAAAGCTTAGTTATCGATGGTTCAAGACCATTTATGATGTACAAGAGAGAGAGAGAGATGCTCAGGCAGGAAATGAACTGTTAGCAATACCATATGGATGTGAGTTGTTAAACTGAGTATGTCTTTGTTAAACCCATTCAGGTAGAAACAGACTATACCACTCTGCAAAGCAGATTCAGAAAGTCTGTCTACAATGCACCTCTGACATTGCACAATATGTTTCACACTCTGCAGAAGTATGACCTGAAAGTGAAATACAGACCTGGCAATGAAGTACAAATAATTTATGAAGATATACTGAGTATAGTATATTTATTGCAGAAGCATGAAGAACTAGTTACTAATGGCAAAAGAAAAGTACAAGAATTTCAGAGCTGTACTGAATCTCACTTAGGAATGAAACAATTGAAAGGCATTAAAATAAAAGGCTGATGTGAGCGAAAACCAGCAGTACCATAACAAAGTCAGTCTTATTTTTCATTCAAAGATATTAGTTGTGTCCATGGCTTAATGTTCAAAGCTATCAACCGAGAAGACAAATGCTTGGGAAGACATATAGTAAAGGGCAAAGGAAAGATCAGTAGATATAATGCATTGAGCCAGAAACATCAGTTCAGAGAGAAAATGTAGTACAAAGTTATGTCATCTGCAATTTAAACGTTAACCACAATCTAGAAAACAGATGTTAACTGATATGCTTAATTGTCATCCTGAAGTGAACATCTTAATTCACAGAGCAGACTGGCAACACATTTTTTTCCAACTCAAACAAGCCATATATCTAACATATGCAGACTTTATTCTAAGTTGTTTGGAAAAAGTCATACTGACAGACACAAGCACAATGTAATTGGTGCAATGAAGTCTATGTTCTGGATACAGGTGTTATATACAAAAGTCAGGAATTCAGAAAATTTGTGCATGACTGGCAATTCAGACACAATATCAAGTCCATTTGACTGTGAAGTACAGAAAAATCTCATGAGAAAGTATAGTAGCCATCTCCCAGATTTGGAATTTACAAATACACCACCGCAGCAACTCAGTCTGTCCTCATTGTAGTTGTTAATGATCAGCATGTTGAAAACCAAACTGCCGGAAAATCAACACAAAGAAAAGGAAATGCTGTAGAGAAATCAACAAAGACACAAACACTGATGTGAAAGAAAATCCAGAAGGCCACCAGCTTTAAAGCTTAGAAAGTAAAGACACAAAAGCCATGGGAAAGTCTATAAACTGTAAACGAAATATTTGGTCAATCAGCCAGATCAAGGTCCTATGTTGTTTGTAGATGGCAAGCCATACAAGAAGAATCATACACAGATCTACTAGACAAATAAACCCAAGTTCCAGGAAGATTACCAGTCATAAATGTCACAACTAGTACTGTCACAGAAAATTAGAGACTATTAGAACTATTATAGCTGAAAGTTGCAGAGACAGACTCCTCGAAGCATGCCTCCAAACAAAGCATAGTGCACCAGTAACCAGCCCTAAAGGATTGTCAGATCCCTGACTGGATAGTCCTGGGAAATACTCCAAATTTGGAAGATCATTGAAGAAAGCACACAGATATGTAGAAGGTTTGAGAGATTATCATTACACTATAGACCGAAATGTCACATTTATTAAAATGTTTCTTTTTGAATGTGTGCAGAAGTTTCTATTTGATGTGAGTAGCCATGACATGCTTACAACAAAGCTAAGGTTAATTTTAAATTATCACTGTAATGTAATTCATACTACCTCATTGTGTGTGTGTGTGTGTGTGTGTGTGTGTGTGTGTGTGTGTGTGTGTGTGTGTGTGTGTGTGTGTGTGTGTCTATGTATATGTGTGTGTGTCTGTGTGTGTGTCTGTCTAGGGAAAATCTATCCCCTTCTCTAGCCTCTTCTCCAAGTCCAACCTGAGAACACTTACATACACTCTCTTACCCATAATACCATAATGACAAAACTTTTGCTATACAAGAACATTTCTGCATTAACATACACTTCCACTTACCATGACTATATGCATATCTGCTCAGGAAAAGTAATAGTTGATGTTGCACCTTTCAGCAATGAGTGCTTTGCTCAAGTTCAGACACCACAAATAAAATATATGTCAGTCTGCAACCAGTGAAGCAGTGCATTTGACAACTGTACACTGCGACTATATACAGTGTGTGTGTTTGTGTGTGCGAGTGTGTATGTTTATGTGTGTATGTGTATGGGTGTGTGGTTTCAATGCAGACCGCCAAATACACATGTTGTGGATGGGTAGGAGATGTGTCACTACCTTTTGAAATTTCAATGTGTCATTTTTGTGCATTAGTTGACTCACGATCCATAGATTATCAGACTGTATGGGATATATATTCACTTTGGTCATGGTTGTGAGACCATGGAGTTAGTGTATATATTATATATATGTATATCTACCTAATATATATATATATACATATATATATATATATATATATATATATACACACACATATAAAATCTTTATATATGGGTCTATGTCAGAAGCTCAAGTTTTCAGAAACTCAAAATTAATATGGTTGAGGACAAATGATCGAGTTTCCAAAAACTTGAATATCAAAAAAAAAAAAAAAAAACACAAAAATCTACCTTTTTTATGTCTGTCCCCCTTGCACTCCCACACCCCCTGCAAATTATATATACCAACTCTGAGATTGCACTACATTGAGAAAAAGAGTACGTTTCCCAATAGGCACTGTACAGTGATCTCCATTCAAAAGCTTTGGGTTTTCAAAAACTCGATCATATGATCTCAAGCATATGAATTTCGAATTTCCGAAATTTGATCAACTGATAGGGAACCATCAATATATATAAAAAGGAATAGGGGTGAAGATCCCATGTTTAGAGGTGAGAGGGTCAAGACCTCCATTTAAATGATTTTGTTATGTTGAATCAATCAGTTGGAGATGTCCTGCGCTCCTACAGACACCTGTTGATGTGATTTGTTTTATAGGTTCATAGTTAAGTACTAGGCTAGTTGCCCTCACAGTCCATTTTAAATCTAGCCAATTTCCCTTTTTATGCTTGAATAAACCTATCCCATTTGGTTAGAAATTGGACTTAACCAACTTATGATTGATAACTATACATTACCCCTAATAAGAATAACTGGAATAATACCGTAGATAATTTGAGGTGACCTATGCATGAAATAATGCATTTAGGAGTTGCCTATATCCATTAGTAGTCCGAGGGCAGTCCTAAGGTAAATATTCTGTTGGCCATCCATACATTCAAGTTGCATTTGAATATGGACAGGGATGAATTTGTCTTATGTCAAGGGGGGTCTGTTCCAGAGCATCTGTATCAACTGAGACATATACAGTACCTGTCCCTTCAAATTGTTTTTTTTGATGTTACAGAATAGGTTTAAATCCCTAGATCAAGTATTTCTGATGCCATTTAACTTGCTAATGTACAGTAATTGCTTTAGTATAGGACCAAGGATGCCTTGTATTCCAAACACAGGTCACCTCTTAGCAGTCTGTAGTATACAGTATATAGTCATAGGGCTTTGAGTTGGTCTGTATAGGACATGTTGTTTATGTCTTATGTCCTTTTTGTATAGTATCTCTGTGGGAGTTCCAGTTGTTGCATGTCTGGACAGATACAGGACAAAGGGGGCACTATACTCAATGACTGGCCTAATGATGGCCGGGTAAAAGTGGACAAGGACATCCCTAGATCTAGCACAATCCCTTTGTTTATAAGCTGTGCAATATAGAAGTGCTTTCTTCCAACAATGGAAATATGTTGGTCAAAAATTAGATCATACTCCATATAAGTTCCCAAATCCTGAACAACTTTGTTGACTTTTAGGGCCATATTGTCAATGTATTATGTTTCCTGATGTAGAGGACTTAATACAGGTGACAGTAATGATTTTTTTGGCATTTAGTTTCAGTCCATGGTTTTGGCACCAATTAGTTATTTTGGGTAAACCTTCCTGCAGGATGGCCAAGTCATTTGGGGATTCAGTGACTGTTCCTAGCTTGCAGTCATCTGCAAACTTAGCCAGAGCCCTTTGACTTTTAATTCAGAAAGTAGATGCCAAACAGGGCAGGTCCTAAAATGGAATCCTGAAGTACTCACCTGGTGACTTGTCTCTTTCTGGAGGTAACTTCCCCAGTTTTGATTTCTCAAGTCCTATCTGTGAGACATTTGGCAAACCAGTGGGCAACATATCTTTTGTGACGCTTGCAAAGTATGTTCATTAAGGGAAAGATATTACCAATTTACATTGTATGGAAATGATTAACCACACCAGCAAACCAAATTCATTACTGTAAGCAATGACAAGGATACCAAGGAAGTAAAATAAATTCCAAAACTGTAGTCACGTAATCAAAAAATATTTTAATTCAACAACTGTGCGCTTTCGCCCGCACATAAAACTTGGGCTTCTTCAGAGTTAAAAACACTGTGCCATCTTGACCTTAAAGAGAAAAGGTACGAATAGGTGACCATTTGCTAATTCGACTTTTAAAGACACATAACCTCAATACAATAAAATATAAATGAATTTAAAAACCCAAAGTAAGGTCTACTTAATAATATGTAAAACATTTAGTGAAAACTAATTAAATATCAATATATTTGTATGTATTAAAATAACGTTAACTCTTACTTAATTTGTGCTCTAAGCTTTAAAACACTACTAATGGAACAAGCTTCATTAATATCTGGGCTTTGCATAGCATTTAATCTCAATTGCCATCCTAATTCTTTAGACTCCATCAGATTTTTTACATCCCCCCCACAGTTATTCACATAAATTCTATCTATAATAAAAAAAAAACTTTTTTAAATTGGTACACATTGTAGTATGAATATATAGGGCATTACTTGTTTTTCCATTTTTAATATTCCTAGTATGTTCTGCCATATATTCTCATAGCTTCCTAGCAGTTTTTCTTACATAAAATGCTAAACACGAAATACAGGAAGCCATGTATACTACATTTATCATATTACAATTACATCTACCAGGACAACTCAATGTTCTATTGTATCTTGGAATAACAATGTATAGACCATTGTTAACAAATTTGCACCACCTACAACAACCACACTTATACATTTTAGAATTCAAATTTCTATTGTTGTTGTGTGCAAAATTTGTTCCACTCTCAAAACAATTCTTAAGACTTTTACTCTTAGAATACATTATCAGGGGTTTATTTCCCACTTTGGATCTAATTTCTTGGGAACAAAACATATTCCAATGAGTATTTAATATATTCAATATAGACTGCCCACAGGAATTCAAAAAACGACAGTAGATTCAGTTCCACAGTAAAATTTATTACTTGTCTTGTCTTAGCACCTAGGCCACTACAGCCTTCAAAGAGTACAAATTTACCAAAAAACACATTCCCCTATTTATACATCACCAACAGTCATTTAATTAATTAATCAATCAATTAAACAAACATTTTAAAATTTTAAAGCAAACCTTTCCAATTAACTTCTCTATTCAAGCCTCTTGGTGTTAGTGTATCAAACTTCAATATAAATACAGTTTCTTTATACAATAAAACATTTTTAATTAATCTTTCATTCCCTTTCCTAATAAACACTTCTTCTAGAATTGTAGCTTGTAATAAATTAGCATCACTATTATATTTTTCCCCAAAATGAGATGCTATAGGACTTTCCAATCTTCCCTTCTTAATATCTTAAATGTGTTCCTGCAACCTAATTCTAAACTTCCTCTTAGTTTCCCCAATATAAAAAAGGTTGCAGGGACATCTCAGGCAATAAATTACACCTACTGTGTCACATGTAAAATAATTATGTGGTCTGAATATTTTCCCATTAATCCTAGAGAAACTCAATTTAATATGAGAACATATATTACAATTATTACAGGGTATAGTACCCAAATATATGAGTGAAATAGAGGGGCTAACTACTGGTGCAATGAAATGAGCTTTAACCACTTTATCCCACAAATTCTGTCCTCTCTTGTAAGCCACATAGGGTAAATCAAAAATAATTCTATGTAGCAGTTTATCTCTATGTAAAAATTTCCAACAATACTTTATTAGTTCCCAAATCCTAGTACTTAAAATGTTATAAGTAGTCACAAAAAACATTTTATCTTTCTCAGACAAAGAATTAATATTACTAACACTAATGTGTATTTTTCTACTATTAATATTATATTTGTTGAAATTATACTGTATTAATTTATCAATAGATCCATAAATTGAGTTCTAACTATATCCTCTCTATAGGAACATAGATAAAGTTTGACCAATTTGCTTTTGTAAATATAGCTTATTATTACAAAGCCTAGACAATCTAATCATCTCTCCATACGGTAAAGATTGTATAGTATGAATCAGATGGCAACTAGTACCAAATAAGTACTGGTTGCTACCCTCACATTTTCGATGAATTGTAGTTTCAATAAAGCCATTCTTATTCCAGATAGATGAATGTCTGTCAAAGGAAAAAACTTCAAAGACCAATTCACTTTAAGTTCAAGCAAGGCACCCTTTATTACTTGCAGCAAGGAGACAAAGCATGTAGGCACAAGGTTTGTCTGAATTATTGGTGATTAGTATGTTATACTTATACAGTTCTCTTCCTGTCACACAGAAAATGCTACCATTCTATTGCTGACGTAGTTAGACACAGCTTTCTGTATGTTCTACAGAAAATGTTGCTAGACTTATTGCTGACCAAGTTAAATTATCTGCTGTTTTGCAAAACATTTTGAGAAAAACAACCTGGCCTTGGGCTTGTTTTAGTCCATTTCAACTTTTCAATTCTTCAATTGTACTGTTCTAATACATGTGTTACATTTTGTCTAGATTCAAGGTACATTTCTAGCTTTGGTACAAGTAATGCTGACTATGGTTTAAACTTTCAAGCATCTATTGTTTTCTTTATCAATTGCTTCTAGCAGCTGCATGTTTTCTCATGGCATAAGCAGAAATGAATATCCCTTTGTTAAGTTTCATGACATTAGCAGGAATGAAATGTCTCTTGTTATTTCCATGACATTAGCAGAAATGAAATGCTTCTTATTATTTTCATGACATTAGCAGAAATGAAATGCTTCTTATTATTTTCATGACATTAGCAGAAATGAAATGCTTCATTACATTTCTAATAGCTGTGCAGATTCATGCAGTGTGAACAGAATAAATGTATTAACCCTTTTAAACCTCAAATGCACTAAGCATGCATATTACTATTACACATTTTTCTAACATTTCCCCCCTTTTAATACTTTTATTCTACTTTTAAGATAAGCATAAACAATTTTTTCTTCCCCTAACCTCTTCCTACTCAGGATTTGCAGTTAAGAGAGTCATTCAGTTTAAACTTATGAAAGCATTTTCAGTTTTTCAGCAATTCTTCAAGTTCAGCACCTTGGTATAAGGTTTCTGAAACTGACATGTCTATAAAGTCTTTAATCAGTCTTTTCATGCAGGGGATGCAGCAGCACACACATACCACCAGCAGGATCATTCCTACACAGATGGCAATCAGGATGTTCATCAGTATACTGCCCCACCCCCCAAACAATTTCTGGAAAAAGTCCGTCAATGGATTTGGTCCTGGTTTGGTCACGGCTGACACCTGCTGAATTACCTCAAGATGGTTGTCTATCTCGTGTTTGTGGTCAGGAATATATGAACAGCACTACTCTTGGATTAAAGCACACGTACCTCCTCTCGCCACTAGGGTGAAGTCAAGAGCCATGCAGTTTTGAAGCACTACTGTTCTCATGGCAGTCAGTTCATCAGTCACCAATTCTATGGCAAAAAAGGTTGCATTGCTCATTATTTTGAAATGTTTAGACAATTTTCTCAGTTCTCAGATTGATTTCATTGCTCCATATGCTGGCAGTACACCTGCCCACGAGATAACAGTATCACTCAAGTCCATATGTGACAGTCCATTTTTCCCTAAGCCCACAGCATGATGGTTTTTCCAGCCTGCATTGATTTGCTCCACTGGATTGACAGTTGATTTCTCGTCGAACATTCTGAATTTTCCCTTGAGGTAAAACTGCTGTGTGTCGTATGGCCGGAACCAGGTACCCCAAATAACAACTGCCGGACCAATTCTCAGGTAACCACTTATATGCTTTCCTACCACATACAAAGTAACAATCTTCTACTTTGGTAGTAACTTTACTATGTCCTGGCTCAGGATGACACATTTTTTTGTCTATTATAGACAGTTGTCTATAAAGGTCAGCATTGTGTTTTACTTCATCAATTGTCCTATGCATCAGTTCAACAAATGAATCATAGCTCGTGTTGCAATAGGATCCTATGTTATCAGGTTTAGTGTAGCATTTATAGGGAACAGTCACATTGCAATTGCTCCAACCCACCTGAACTGTATCATTTTTGTAAAAACACACAGTCCCCTTCTGTCTAACAGACAAGTGCAATGCTACTTTATCTTGTGATGTGACATCTGATGTATCATAAATTAAGTTTTCCCAGGTCTTGTTGGCTCCTAGGAGGACTGAAGTTAACAATAACCCCCCATATGATGTTGGCAAGGCTGTGCAAATCCAGCAATTCAAAACATTGAAGGTCTCAGCATACACATATTTGATTACCTGGTAAGTGTTAAAGTTTGGGTGTCACTCTGCATGCCACTCTGCACACTTGTTCAGTCCAGTTTGTGTGGCTGTGAAAAGGAATGGCCACAACAAAAGGATTATTGTCAACAGGATGGTTATGCAATACTTCTGAGGAAACAGTTGTTCTACATTTCTGTTTTCTCCGACTCTTCCGAATAGGTGCATTTGGATCTTACTGGATTCTGTCATCTTTATTTCAGACATGTGTTCTTACTCTCTGCCCTAATAGGACCTTCAGCACCAATGGTTTCTTCACTGGGGTTGAGACAGATCAGTCCTATTTATCTGTCCCCCCTTTGTAGCCAGACTTTGTGCTGAGGGCCCCGATGGAGAGGTATGATTTTTGTCCAGTTCAAAGTTCTTAACTAGTTTGCAGTGTGTCAGGTGGATCCACGAAGCTCGCTCTGCTATCTTGACTGCAGTGGGTGTCGAAAGAAGCACCTGGTAGGGACCTTCCCACCTTGGCGACAACCAATTCTTTTTCTTTATATTTTTGATCCACACCCACTCTCTGGGCGTCACTGCCACTTTTGATGTCTCGGTTTGTTTTCTATCTGAAACAGAATTTGACTGCAACAGATGTTTAGAATTCATTAACTTTCTCATATATTCAGCTAGTGTGAAATCAGCTTCCTGGTCTGATGACATGAGAAGTTTCCACTGGGGTGTATAATAAGCCCTTCCAAATAACTTTTCAAAAGGAGTCAATCCTTTTGCTGTAGGGACAGTTCTCATGCTCAACAGTGCCAGGGGTAAACAGTATAACCAGTTTTTTCCTGTCTCAGCTATTAATTTTCTCAATTTGTTTTTTAATATACCATTATCCCTTTCAACTAGCCCTGCAGATTGTGGATGGTATGCACAATGATTTTTTAAAGAAATACCAAAATGCTTACTCAACTGCTGTATGGTTTGATTTACAAAGTGTGTACCATTGTCACTGTAGATCCTTTCCGGAATACCAAATCTAGGAATGATTTCCTTGACAAGTACTTTTGCCACCATAGCTGCATCTGGATTTTTGGTTGGAAAGGCTTCCACCCATCTGGAAAACATATCTATAATGACAAGACAATACTTCTTATTTTCACATTTGTTCAATTCTATAAAATCCAAACAGATAGTGTGAAACGGATATGGTGGTGTAGGGAAACTCCCTTGCTTGGGCTTTATCGCCCCCTGTGCATGATGTTTGTTACAAATCTGACACATCAAACAAACTTTTTAGAGTAGTTTGTAAATCCGTACATTGTGAACACCTGGTTCACCAGCTGTACTATCCCCCCTATTGAGACATGGCACTGCCCATGGCTCAACAAAGCTGCATATCTAAACAAATTAGAGGATAGTATCAGTTTCTGTTCTCTAGAGATGTACAGCCCCTTTTCGAGAATTGCTCCTCGTTTTATCCATCATTGTTTTTCAGCTTGCGTAGTGAGTGTCTACATTGTTTTTAACATTTCTAAGTCTAAAATCTCAGAGGGTTGTAATTCCTCATTTAAAAGAAATGCTTCTGTGGCTGCTTGTTTTGCAGCTGTATCAGCTCTCGCATTACCTTTTGAAATCCTATCTTGTTGCTTGGTGTGAGTTGTGCATTTACAAATGGCTACTTTCTGAGGTAACTGAATAGATTCTAAAAGATCTAAAATAAACTGTGCATGATTGATAGGTTTGCCAGTAGATGTTATCATTCCCCGGTTTTTCCACTGTTGCGCAAAAACATGTACAGTAGAAAAAGCGTACTGGCTATCAGTAAAAATGTTTACACATTTACCCTTTCCTAAGGTACATGCCCATGTCAGGGCGATCAATTCTGCTGCCTGTGCAGATAAGTTGTGTGGTAAAGGTTTTGCTTCTATAATCTCAGTATCAGAAACTACTGCATATCCTACTAGGTTCTGTCCTGCAGGACCCCTTTTGCACAAGCCATCCACGTAGTATGTCACCTCGGCATCATCCAAGGGGACATCCGTGAGATCTTTTCTAGGTAGTGTCTTTTGCTCAATTACCTGCAGGCAGTGGTGCGGTGTGCCATCTGCAGGGGTCGGGAGCAGAGTGGAAGGGTTCAAAGTCGTGCATCGCTCAACTGTCATATGAGGTTGGCTTAACAATATAGTCATACAGGAAAGATGCCTAGCAGGGAAAAGCTATGTCACCTTTTCTTGTAGTAAAATAATCGCGACTGCATGAGGTACTCTCAAAGTGAGAGGGTGGAATAAGACTACTGAGGCTGAAGCCTGTACTGCCATTGCAGCTGCAACTACTGCTTGTACACAGTGGGGGTAAGGATCGTGCCACTGGATCTAGTTGTTATGAATAGTAAGCAATGGGGCGTTGTTTATCCCCATGCTGTTGTGTCAGTACTGATGTCATGTAACCCTGCTTACAATCTACAGTTTGGAAAAAACATTTATAGTAGTTTGGTAATCCCAGAACTAACGAGGACGCTGTTAACTGCTTCAGTTTGCAGAAAGCAGATTCTACTTCTGGTGTCCATTGTAACAAATCCTGTGCTGCCATAGGCTTCTTATATATAAGGTCAGTCAGAGGTGCAGATTCCAAAGCATAGTTTGGAATCCAGCTCCGGCAAAAATTTGTTGTACCCAGGAAGGACATCATTTCCTTCTTGGTAGTGGGTTTTGGTGCTTGCAAAATTGCTATTTTTCTGTCCTCATCTAATGTTCTACCTTCCTTGGATATTACATATCCCAGATATTTGACTTGTTTTTTCCAAAGCTGCAGTTTACTTTTATTTACCTTATGTCCTTCAGTGGCTAAAAATCGTAGAAGTGCTATGGTATCTTCTCTACAATCCTGCTGGGTGGGGGCTGCCAGCAAGATGTCATCAACAAAAAGTAAAATCTGACTGCCTCTTGGTGGGGTGAATCCCGCCAAGTTGCTTGCCATTTCTTGTGAGAATATCATTGGACTTTCACAATATCCCTGTGGTAGTCACATATATGTATACCTTTTCCCCTGAAATGTGAATGCAAACCAATACTGGCTATCAGGGTGTATCGGTATCGAAAAGAATGCATTGCTGATGTCTACTACAGAAAAATACTTCTGTTGAGGTTTTAAATCATTCAACAAGGTGTATGGGTCTGGCACCGTGGATGCCCTTGGTATTACTGCATCATTTACAGCTTGTAAATCTTGGACCATATGCCATTCTCCATTTGCCTTTTTGACTGGAAATAAGGATGTGTTACATGGTGAATCGGGAGATTATACTAGTATCCCTCCTTTAAGTAAGGCTGCTATAATAGGCTTTATCCCTGCCTCTGCATCTTTTCTTAAGGGATACTGTCTTTTTTTGTGGTCTGAATGCTGATTCTGGTGTGATAGTAACTGGTCCCGCTGTACGAATAAGTCCTACATCTGATTTTCCTGTTGACCAGAGGGTCTCTGGTATATTTTGTAAGGCATTTTCTTCCTCCTTTAACAGGAGTGTCAATCAGCTGTCATCACCAGACTGTAAGTGCACAGCTGGGTTGGTCTGAGTTATCCAATTTAACTTTTGTATTTGTATTCCCTGTTCTGACAGTTCTAGTTCTGTCTGTTTCTCCCATCTCGTGACTTTTTCTCCTAGGTCTACCCATTCTATATTTCTGTTTTTGGTTAAGCTAACATGTGGTAACCGATTAGATTTATAAAGTGCAAAGAACTCCTGGGGCAATGAACAGCTGGATACACTGTTCCCTTCTGTGTCCCAGTACAGGTTACATAATATTAATCTATTTGCATGATTCTTATATAATTCTTGCTCATATTCCTTATCAGGTCCTGGTGTATTACAATAATACAGAGTACAGTGCAACAGTTGTTGCTTATCAATGTCAAGGGAGGGGAACTTGCTGATGGCTACATTCATTAACTCTTCGGTTACAGTCCCTGGACCAGTCGTAACCAAGTCCTGGCTGTACCAGTAAAGCATTTCACCTTTGCACTGCAAAGGTATCAATTTGTCTCTGTGCTTCCATATCCTGCATGGTTGGGACTACTGCTATACCAAATAGCTGCATGAGGTCTCTGCCCAAGAGGTTTACTGGGCATTTTGCAGAAACAATAATTTTGCTTTTTTGTGTCAATCCTGAAACTGGATCAGTTATTACAATGTTATGGGAGAGAGGCTCCCAATACAGCTGTCCATTAGCTGCTTTGACCAGTATGTAATCAGGTGTCTCTGTGTTTTCTGGCAGTTTGTAGGGATGCATCAGGGTTTGTGATGCCCCTGAGTCACACAAGAATTTGACTTCCCTCCCTTCTACCAGGAGTGTAACTTCTGGTTTTATATCTGCTAAATAGAGCTCCAAGCTCAATAAAGCTAGGTCTAATGTTTCATTTTCTTCATTGTCACTAACGTCCTGCACTTCCTCTACTCCCTCTATCACATTTTCATTTGTCCCTTCTTCGCTAGCCCCTTCTAGTGATTCCTGACTACCATATAGTCAGTCCTCACCCTCCTTGTCTTCCGTTGTTGCCTTCTTGTTTTTCTTGCAATCCCTTGCCAAATGTCCCTTTTTACGGCATTTAAAACATTTTCCCCTTTTCTTTCATCCTTCAAAGTCCTCTGATCGTTGATCAGATTGTTTGTTTCCCTGTGCATTCTTCTTGCCCTTTTTCCTGGACTGTACTACGTAAACTTCTGCTCCATCTTCTACAGAAAATACTTGAGCTTTCTTTTTGCTATTAAAATGCCTTTTGGCATGCCTAGCATATTCAAGTAATGATTGTAACCTGCTTGTACGATGATCTACCATGTGTTTTGTAATAAAACTGCTTATAGATGTAATACTGCCCTTTAAAAATGCATTCTTTAACTGCTGTTCATATGGGGAATCTTGTGTTTGATCTTCAGGAACCTGCATTTCACAGTGGTTATTAAAACACTGTAATAGTCTGGCATAATACCGGTCAATAGTTTCACCTTCTTGTTGGATGCATTGATTAATGCAAGTCCAGTCTGCCCTAGGTTTCCATTTTTCAGAGATGCGGTCTGTAAGACCTTTACTCTGGTGTCTAATTCTGCGCTGCTATGTGGGAGGGGTCTTTGTGCAGCATCATGGGGATTCCAGTTCCCACTAAGCATATACCAATCTGGCCCTACAATTTGTCTAACTACCTTTTCTACCTCTTCTCCGTTTAAGTTATATCTCAGCCTCATTCCTTGTAAATCTTCTGAGAATTTTCTAAAATTAACCTTTGGATGGGAAATTCCCTCAGTGGCTTTCTGGATATCCTCTGGAGTCCAAGGTCTATACACTAAAATAGTTGGGTCCTGATTGTCCTGACCTGCCTGAGGGTTGGGTACTTCTATAAGTGGTCATATTTCTTCTTCTTCACTTATAGATCGTGAATTTTTAACCATTTTCCATAACTCAATGCCTTCATCTGAGTTACCTGCCTTTGTTCGGGACCTGGTCTCGATGGAATCTCTAATTTTAGTCAGTTTTATTTTCATAATATCTCTATCTTTAGTGACCACAGGATATCATGGGAGTGGACTAACCTGTTCTCTTGCTTCATATTCCGGTAAGGGAGGCGGAGGTGCTGATGCTATTACTAAGTTACTATCCTCCTTATCTAAAAACATTGCTTTTGAATTTTTGTTCTTTTGTTCCCTACGGTTTACTTCCTCAATCCACCTGTGTGCCTGAGGAATTCCTAATTTATGTTGCTTTTTTACCCGACCTTTGGAATCGGTTTTGAGCCATTTGACAAGTTTGATAAGTGAGGAATTTTCTAATTTTCCGTCGAATTCATACTTATTAACTCATTTTGAATAGTATTTAATATTGTCGGCGCGCTGTGACTGCATGTATTTTGCGTCTTCTGTTAACGTCGGATTTTGGGATCTTTTTGTGCAATTATTACCCATTTTTTTCTACCCTTTTGATCGTTACATAACTTTTCTTAATTTTTTAATGTGGTACCACAGATTTTGTTATAGTCTCTTCAGAATGACTGCCTACTTATTCTGTTTCTCCTGATCTATGACAAGACAGTAATCTTTTTTGTCCCTGACTTGTAAGAAAAATACAGTCTAACAAAAACAATACACATCTAGTCCCTGATCTAAACAGAAAACAGAAAAAAGTAGATTCACCTTACCTGAGCCCACGTGATTGATCACCAATTTGCGGAGACCCATCTTTCAGTCACAGATCAGAAAGTGGCTGACCTCTTTTGAACGACAATTCAGTCGGATGACTTTTCAGATAAGAAGACCCGATTTGGTTTCTTCCCCGTATGGTTTCAACCACCTGGCCCGTCTGATCCGAGGTGAAGAGAGGGTTCCGGTCCAAAGGACCAATCTGTCAAAGAAAAAAACTTCAAAGACCAAGTCACGTTAGGTTCAAGCAAGGCACCCTTTATTACTTTCAGCAAGGAGACAAAGCATGTAGGCACAAGGTTTGTCTGAATTATTGGTGATTAGTATGTTATTCTTATACAGTTCTCTTCCTATCACACAGAAAATTTTACCATTCTATTGCTGACATAGTTAGACACAGCTTTCTGCATGTTCTACAGAAAATGTTGCTAGACTTATTGCTGACCAAGTTAAATTATCTGCTGTTTTGCAAAACATTTTGAGAAAAACAACCTGGCCTTGGACTTATTTTAGTACATTTCAACTTTTCAATTCTTCAATTGTACTGTTCTAATACATGTGTTACATTTTGTCTAGATTCAAGGTACATTACTAGCTTTGGTACAAGTAATGCTGACTACGGTTTAAACTTTCAAGCATCTATTGTTTTCTTTATCAATAGCTTCTAGTAGCTGCATGTTTTCTCATGGCATAAGCAGAAATGAATATACCTTTGTTAAGTTTCATGACATTAGCAGGAATGAAATGTCTCTTGTTATTTCCATGACATTAGCAGAAATGAAATGCTTCTCATTATTTTCATGACATTAGCAGAAATGAAATGCTTCTTATTATTTTCATGACATTAGCAGAAATGAAATGCTTCTTGTTAAGTTTCTAATAGCTGTGCAGATTCATGCAGTGTGAACAGAATAAATGTATTAACCCTTTTAAACCTTGAATGCACTAAGCATGCATATTACTATTACACATTTTTCTAACAATGTCCAAGAAATTAACCTCTGTGCCACACTGTAAACACAATGTCCACAGGAATTATTATATTGCACTACCATAGCCCCTTGTCTATTAATCTAGTCTATATTTGAGATATTGTCAGTATCTTCAGGTAAACCAACCTTCAAAATAGATGCAAATCTACTACCTCTATATTTTAATATTTCTTTCTTAACTTTCTTTAATAAATCCATCAGATAACCTCTATCCACAAACATCCTAATCAATGTTCCTAATTCATTTAGGAACTTAGTGTCTTCACTAACTAACCTTGAGTGTCTCACCATCTGTCCCTTAATACTTCTTTTCTGATGTGTGGGATGACAGCTATAATAATGTAACATAGCATTGGAGTAAGTCTCCTTTCTATAGATGTTAGAACCCCAACCTTATATTATCATAGTCCTTGTATGTACGAATATCCAAATAGTCAATACTCTCACTTTGGACTTTGCTAGTAAATTTCAAAAAGGTGGTGGTTTTGTTTATATATTCAAAGAACTCCAGAAATTCTTCTTCATTACCCTTCCACAAAATCAGAATGTCATCTAAAAATCTGACATACAGCAAAACCTTAGTCATATAAACAGAATTAAAAACTTAACCTTTTTCCCAATCGGACAATACCAGATTTGCATATATGGGCACACATTTGGCACCCATTGCTACCCCTGACACTTGTTGAAACACCTCACCTTCAAAGTATAAATAGTCATTTTGAGTACCAATTCCATCATAGTAGTAAGAGTATTAATATGTGTTAGTCTATCACTACCACATAAAGCATCATAAAAATATTCCATACCCTTGTTGTGAGGTATTGTTGTAAACAAATTTACTACATCCACTGTAATAAAAAGAACATTGACATTAAAACTAGTATTTTTAAGAACATCTAAACAGTGCCACAAAACTTTAAGAATATGTTTGTGTAAATTTAAAATATGCTTAACATGGTGGTCATGGTGGCTGATAAGGATTCTGTTTTTGATTTACCAGCTGCCACTATTGGTCTAAATGGGAAATTTGACACACACTTGTGAATCTTTAGAATCCTAAAGATAGATGGAATAACTGGTGCTTCTACTAACAAAAAATCATAATCATCCTTGTCAATCTCCCCCTGAAATAACGCATCCAACAGCCACCAATCAATTTTGGTGTAAGCAATATTAATCTCGTTTTGTGAAACTCTAATGTATGTATCTGTCACATTTAAGATTTCATGCATTTTACCCACATAATCTATATACAGCATTACGACACCTCCCCCACCTTTGTCCGGTTTCATAATGTGATATTCCTTGTTTGAAACTAGAGATTTTAAACACAGACGTTCACCAGGGGTCAGGTTGTCTTTAAATTTTACATTCTCTCTTATTTGTCTGAAATCTCTTTCACACAATTATTCAAACAATTGAACAGTGGGATGTGATGGTGGAATAAAAGTACTTATTTTAAATTACAACTGTGGTATATATCATTACAAGTGTCACTAAAAACATTTTCAAGTTTAAATTTCGTGTATACATTTTTAAACTAATTAACAAACTAGCAATATTTAGTTTAAATTCAGGCACAAAAGTGAAACCTCTCTTAAATAAAACTACATGTTCCGGTCTAACATCCAAAGCACTAAAACTGAATATTTTAAAACCATCACTGTTGTACATTCAGGGTAAGTATCATTAAATTCAGTTAATACATATTGTCCTTGTAATACTGCTTGTTGTTGTACCAATTTGAATCCTTCCTCCCTTGCCACCGTGGGGTTGTGTTGTCCAGCCTTTTGCCCTGGCAATGCTTGTTCTGATTCCTTATTCGTTCTGAACACTGCAATTGAGGCTGTTCCAAAAAAAGCTCTTCTTGAGCTACATTTATTTCATCATTAACCTTATTGTCATTATTTTCACCCCTATTGTTTCTATTGTCATTCATATTTTCTGTAGTATTCATCGGTAGTGAATATACAGTTTTATTTGCATAGTCTTTTGAATCTCTCAACAATTTATGCTGCTTCCTATCCCAGTTCTCAGCCACATATTTATCCAAGTCACAAAAAATATCATGATATTTAGAAGCATTTAGTGAAAATAACATGTCTTTGGTAATACTTTCGTTGACATCATTAATTTCTTTTTGCAACCCTGACATTAGTCTTTCATTGTTGCATATAATAATATGCATCATGTCAATCCCAGTTTTATCAAACAAGTCTAGCAATTCTTTATGCATCACAGAATTGTTTATCGTATCTGTGGGATATTTGTATATTCGTAATCCATATGGTACTTGATTAGGAGCCAATGACTTGTTTAAAAATAAATTGTCTAGTCGCAATGATTTAAACTTATGTGACAAAGTTTCTAAAGTGTTTAATTGCATCTGTAGAGATTCTCGATCCCATACTCCTCTCTCCGCAACACTTTCGCCATAGTCTGGGGTCTTAAACTAATCCAACAAGTTAAAATCCTTTCTTGTGTTGGTATTTTTAGAAACCAATGCTGAATTTCCAGACACTGCCATGTTAGCGTCAACTACATTCATACAAGGAGAAGTGCGCAAACTTAGTTCATCAAGTTGGGTTGAGGTCACTGAGATATGGTTAGGGTTGTGAGACCCAGTTCTTAAAGCTGTAGCAAGAGAATCCAATTGTTTGGAGATAAGTTCCATCAGGATAGTCAGATCACCCGTCGAAGCTGCCATATAAAATCTCCTTGTGTAACACCAAGACACACTGCAAACAGGGTGAAAGTAACCAAGAACCACTCTCCACCAATGAATTGATAAAGAAACGACTAACCACACCAGCAAACCAAATTCACGACTTTAAGCAGTGACAAGGATACCAAGGAAGTAAAATAAATTCCAAAACTGTATTCACGTAATCAAAAAATATTTTTCTTTTTAAGTCCGTTAGGAACAAATTCAAGCCAATAAAGCCAAAGCTCACTAGCTGTGGATATGCATGTTTCAGCTTTCTTATGGCCTCATCAGCACAGCATAAGTGGACTGTTTGGTTAACCTTTAGAAACGCAGGGTTGTCATGCCCAGCTGGTGTCCATAACCATTAGGATGTCTGCAAAATATCCCAAATAACAAACTAAAACAAAAGACTTAAAAAGAAAAAAGGCATGGGCATTCAAAACTACTGTATAGCTGAAACGCCTGATGTCCTTAAAGGGTCATTTGCATATATCCTATGTGCTTCTAATACAAGAGGTGTATGAAACCACACAGAGGAAACTCTAGCTTGGCTAGATTTTTCTTTTAGTTTTTCCTGATTGCTTTGTCTGTGTGACCTTTTTGCTCATTGTTAAATCTTATCCAACCTGGAATGAGGAAGGATAAGGCTCCAGGAGCCCCTGTAGAATGGTCCTAGTAAAGCCAGTCCTGGACCAGGAAAAGGAATCCAGTATGTAATGCTTTGTAAAAGTATGTACACAGGACCATGTAGCTGTCACTAGAATGCTTCTAGATTCCTTTCCTTTTCAATATGCCATCAAAGAAAACATGGCTCTAATGCGCATTAATCCTGCCTGGAAATGTCTTACCATGGTGAGAATAACAATAAAAAATATAGTAAGAAAAACCAACAGGAATTGTCCAAATTTATTTTTATTTACTTATTTGCTTTTGTTTACCAGATTTGTCTGACTGGGTTAGGCAAAGTACCCTTTTTAGTGGAGGCCTGGGGAGAAAAGCTCCAGCATATTAGCAAGCATTTTTAAACAGACACTCAGTAATATATATGAGCAGACATTAAGTAACATTAACCTTCACAAATTAATTAATTGACATTATTACATTAGTATGAAATAAAGACAATCTATTACAATATAAATTATACGTGTGCATTAATAGATGCTGAACATTGAGCATTTGAAGAAGCGTATTAGTGGATTTGCCACACAGACAACAGACTATGTCATTAGTGCTTATTAATTCAAAGAAATGGAGTCAAGGGAAGGAACTATAGAGGACAAATAAATTGTAATACTGTAGTTAAGAGGTAGTGTATGAAGCAGGTTCATTGATAATTTTACATATGTGTGGCTATCATAAAGGTAATATTAGACGTATAGAGGTGGGGTGAGCAGCATCACAAAACTATGAATTGACACCGACTGTCATTTTCCAGTCCCACACTAGGAATTCCACAGCTGTATAGCTTTCCTAAAGGACTTAGTAATAATAAGAAACTACCAGAGTTGCAAAAGCATGATACGAGTAGATAGAATCAGAAAGAAATGAGGGTGCTAGATGGCTAGATTCAAGGTACACTCAAAGTAGTAAGGGCATATATGGCAGATTTTTTCTATAGATAACCTATATGCATCTAAAATCAAAAGGGCTAACCCATTAAGAATGGTTTCAACCCAGATACTCTCTTCAGGATGGTCAGATCAATAATCCAGTTAGCCTACCAAAAAACATTAATCAAAACAGGCAGAATAGCTAGCTCAAATGCAGACAGACATAACTTTCTCAGTAAAAAGTAAAGATCCCAATTAAATGTCATCTGAATAATAGGTGACCTTACATATCAACAGAAAAAAAATCTTTTGTAGAACACTTTAAGCAAAGTCTAAAATGAAGAGGGGGATGCAAAGTCAGACATGCTAAAACAGCTGATAAATGCCATTTGCTAAAGGACTATACAGGGCATAGGATGATAAATCACATAAATGTTTGAGAACCAGAGGCAATAATCTGAGAAAGGGCCCCAGTTATAGGTTAAGTACCAAAGAAAAAGTCTTCTGCGCTGGCTAACATAAGATTTCCTTGTAGCAGGATTTTTGCCTCCTTGATTACTTGCACGATGTCCTCATGAAATGGGTGCCTAAAAGGTATTAGAATTGATTAATCAAGGCAGTTAATTGAAGTGTTTTGAAATTGGGATGTATCAAACTCCCCCTGTCTTGTGTGAGTAGATGCAATCTGTGAAGTTTATGGTAACTGTCTCATAGGTTCATAGGCAAGTACTAGGCTAGCGGCAATAGCGGGCCATTTTAAGACTAGCCAATTTCCCTTTTTGTGCTTGAAATAACCTATCACATTTGGTTATAAACTGGCTTTACCCATCCCATGGTCGATAATTATTACCCCTAATAATAGCTGGGATCATACCATAGATAATTTGAGGAGACCTATACATAGGATAAAGCATTTAGGATCTGCCTCTGTCCATTAGTATTACAGGGGTCAGTCCTGGGGTAAAATTTCTGTTTCCCATCCATAGATCTAAGTTGCACTTGAAAATGGTAGGGTGAACTATGTTTTATGTGGATGGGAAGTTTATTCCATAACATCAGTATCAACTGCAGTATATACCTGCCCCTCCAAACTATTTTGTTGATGTTGAAGATGAGGTTTAGATCCCTGGAAAGAGAATTTCTGATACCATTTGACTTACTGATGTGCAGTAAATCCTTCATAATAGGGCCAAGCATGTCTTGTATACCAGACAAAGGTCACCTCTTTGCAGTCTGTATGGTACAGAGTATAGTGACAGAGCTTTGAGTCTGTCCATGTAGGACATGTTGTTTAGGCCATATATCCTTTTAGTAAGGTATCTCTGTGGGCACTCCAGTTGTTTCAAGTGTTTGGACACATACATGCCAGAGGAGATATTAAATTCAATGACTGGCCTAATGAGGGCTGAGTAAAAGGGAACAAAGACATCCCTAGATCTAGACACAATCCCTTTGTTTACAAGCTGTGTAATATAGAAGGACTTTCTTACAACAGACATGTGTTGATCAAAAGTTAGGTCACTGTCCATACAAGTTCCCAAATCCCAAACAACTGGGTCAATTCTTAGGGGCCTAATGTCAGTGTGGTAGTTCCCTGGGGTAGATGACTTCCCAAAGGACACAGTAATGCATTTTTAAGTATGTAGTGTCAGACCATGATTTTGACACCAGTCATTTATTTGAGACTGCAGGATGGACAAGTCATTTAGGGATTCAGTGATTGTTCCTAGCGTACAGTCACCTGCAAACTAAGACAGAGCCCTTTGGCACCTGCTTTTACTTCTGAAAAGTAGATGGCAAATAGGACAGGTCCCAGCAGAGAACCCTTGGGGACTCCACTGAGAAACATAGTGTTTTATTCCCAGTTTATTTAGCTTTTCTACTATACCCGAGTAGGAGATTGTATCAAACAGTTTGGCCAGGTCAAGGTATGCAGTGTGTAAAATGTTGCCTTCATCCAATGCTTTGGTGAACTTGCAAAGAAATCTACCAAGCTGAGTAAGCATGACCTGCCCTTGATGAATCCAAACAGATGGGTCCAGTGTTTGGAGGCTCCCTATGTTCTGATTGATTCATTTTATGATCACTCTTGTACATGAGGTTGATCAGACTTATAGGTCTGTAATTTCCTGGGTCTGTGGTAGGTCCTCCCTTATGCAGTAGAACGACTGTAGCTGTTCTCCATTCACTTGGTACAAAACCTGTATGGAGGCTGAGATTGAACAGTGCTGTTAGGGATGTGGCCAAATTATGCTTCATGCTATGTAAGATAAACCCAGGGATACTGTCAGGACCCACTGATGCAATATTTTTAGCTTTTGATAGCACTTTTAGGACTCAGTCTTATGTTATAGCTGGAGGTGAGCCAGTTTCAGGTAGATCTTCAGGGATAGATAGAGGGGAGAGTGAGGGGGTAAAGTTAGAGCTAAATTTATCAGCCTGTAGGCTCACTATATCTTCAGTGTGAGTGTAGATAACATCATTCACAATCAGTATTGCTGTACTGTGGTTTAGAGATTAAAAACATATCTAAAAAAATGCATTATGATTGTTTTTGGCTTGGATAGCTATTTTAGCCAGAAACATGTCTTTGGTGGATTTATTAAGCTTCTGAACAGTTTGTTTCAGGAACAAGGGCTCTAACATTCTGAAAATTACTCTTTTGGTCATTTGTTTTCCTTTTATTACAAAGTTTGTTGATATTATGGTTCCATCATGTTGCTTTATTTCTGGGGTTTACCCTGCACTTGCTCCTGTGGGGTACAGCTGCATCTAAGCAGCTGTTTACATGCTGCTATAGTGTGGTGGTATACATTTCTGTACATTCAGTGGTGTTTACTGAATAATCTCTTGCCAATTCCATAAAAAGGGAGATCTAATGTTGCCTGGGCCAGAAGGAAGTTACCAAAATATTTTTCACAGAGTCCCACTGAATCTTCAGAATGACCCTGGATATCAATGGAAAGGGTATATATGCATCCAGGAACATTCCTGACCGCAGGAATGAAAATGCATCTGTTTTCCAGGCCTACCTGCAAGGAGTCCTGTGCAGAATTTACTTAGTTGCCTGTTTTGAAAGGAGAAGAACAGATCTATTTGAAGTGTTCTTCAAAACAGGATCCATTCTTGGAAGACCCCCTCATTTAATTTTCATTAATGAAGATCTGTCTTGCTCCTGCTCAGTTTGTCCGCCACTACATTTTGCTATAATGATATGCAAGATGCCAACAAACCCAGCCTGCGGTATGATATTGTCTATAATCATATGCAATGGTCCTGGGGTCAACAGGTCATGAAGAGATTTATAGCAAGTATCACCATTAACATTTCTTTGACATTTATATGTTTTGGTCCATATGAACTGTCCCACAGGTCTTGAACTCTTGCCCATAGAAACTTCTCCCCAAGCAAAAACTGAGACATCTAATCACATCCACCAATGCAGTTATTTCTTGATAAAGCCCAAAAATGGAAACTGAAAATCCCTGATAAGCATCTTTTAGGTCTAATGTTACCACAAAATTCAGAAGATGAATGACTGGTAACAGATGTTGAAGGGTCAAAATTTTGAATTTTGGTACTTTCACAAGCTGGTTGAGAAAGGAAAGATTAGATCTGGTCTCCAGGGAAGTTTGTTCTTCAAAGACAGAAAGATTTTGGATTAGAAGCTTTTTTCATTTTGATCTAAAGGCAATGGCAGCATGACTCCTAGGCTAAGCATATTTTGAAGAATCTGAGGAAAAACTCTGTTTGGTTCGGAGGGTAGGAAGAAATTCCCCAGAAAGGAGGTATGCATATCTAGTACCAATTGTAATCCACCCCAACCAATATTAGTATCCAACAGTCTGAAACAATCTTTTGCCAAAGGGAAAGACTGAGCGCCAGTCTATGGGACAGACAGATGTACAGATAGTAGGAGACGGGATGGGGAAGGAATGCTGGCATAGTCCCTCTGAAGGTGTATCTGTCCTGTTTTTTGAAAGGATCCCTGTTTTTTATTGCTCCCTTCCTTTCATCTCATTTTTGTTCCCCGTTTTCCATAAGATAATAGAAGATTGATTATATGTTATTAAAAAGAAAAGAGGATTTGTCAGATTTGTAATGTGGGACTTGAAAGACTTGAAAAACCTTAGTAACACCCTGAATTAATTTTCATTTGTCATTGTGAAGGCTGCCAGCCTGGCCAGATAGGATTTTATACATAATTCTGTCATTTGTAAATAACAATGTAAAATTACAGGCTTGTTTTCTTAAATGAAAGAATATGCTGTGAAATGTTGAACTCAAAACAATGCAGCAACATTGCCCTCTGCTGTAAAGAAAGCTAGGGCAAGCATTTCTTGTCTGTACTTTAAAATTAAAATTATTTCATGACTGTCTTTGATGTTTGCAATTCGGCTCTGGCCTGGCTAGATGAAGGCTTCCTGCCTATTGTTTTAAGGTTAAAGTTAATGACCAGAATTGACCCTTTATTGCTCTGGTTTCTGCCTAGGTGTAAAAGAATGTAAATGCAGGTTTTGTCAGTCTGGGAACACCATGAAAGTGGAAAAAATGATGTAATGGGAATCAGGACTGCAGTAGCAATTTAAACAGAGAGAATCAGAAGGCATTTCAAAAGGCATTAAGCATTTTTGTCTTGATCATCCAACTCACAGCACTGTCTTGCTCATATGCAAGTTATCTTAGACTTGTGTTTTCTTTTAGAAATAGCTAGAAACTAGAAAGATTAGATTTAAGTGTTTTTCTGTTATGTCAGAACTGTACTACTGAATTATTTTAAGTATTTCTCTGTGATCTCTGAACTCTTGACTAATGCTGTGTAGTAAGAAGTATTGTCTTGTGTTTTTATTATTTATTATTAAATATTTTAAAACATTTCAACTGTGGCTGTTTTGTGTAAAAATAGTTTAAGTTCTTAAGAGTACTTGCATGCCTTTGATAAAACTGTACAAAGCCACACTAATAGCTTTAGCCCTGGGCTATACTACCAATTGGATAATAATATTGCACAGTAATAATTGGACACCCTTTTAAGGGCCTTTGAGTAGCTAAGTACTAGTGGGTGGTGGCAAGTGGAACTACCGTATAGTCTGAGAGAAAGGAGCACAGCTGGAGAAACCGTGCCAGCCTTCCCCAGGAGTGTCTGTGTGATTGTATAAACTCTTATCTCAAAGTGCATGTGTGTGTGTGTGTGTGTGTGTGTGTGTGTGTGTGTGTGTGTGTGTGTGTGTGTGTGAGCTACTTGGGCAGGGTCATGAAGCACTGGTTGGACAGAGATGGTGCTAGAGGTTTTAGCTTTCCCACTAGGCTGAGATCTGGACCCTATAGCTGTGCCAGTGGGGAGTCTTTTTGGGGACCTGGAGAGCAAGGGAGCGACCTACTCCAGACTGACTATGATCTCTGTGTGCTCTTAAGGGAAATTGCACTTCAGTGTGTGTATTTGTTATCCTTTCCTCATATATGAGACGCCCTCTCTGATGTTAGTGGTGAGGATTGAGGCTCCTTAATTGCTGGGCGAGGGCATGGGCATAATATATTAATTGTTTGGCAGTGATGGGATATCCAAATCACATATTAATTAGTTGGCAAATACTAATTGGCTTGTAGTGGTATGGGTAGAGTGAATCATGTAGCTTGTGTACAGTGAGCTTTGAAGGTGTTTTTGTACTCTAAAACAGCCATGCAGTGAATACTCAGAGTTCAGATCATAAATGTTTTATTGCTTTTGTTAGCTTAGTTAGTCAGGGTGAGCAGGCAGCATGTCAGCAGAGGAGTATGGAAAGCTGACAAGGAGCCAGCTGGCGGAGATGTGCCAGGCTACGGGACTGGTGCATGAAAACCTAAGGCAGACCTGACTTGGTTACAGCTGCATTAGAAAACAGCAACCAGGAGGACAATCAGACTGGCAGTGGAGATATAATACCCTCAGAGAATGGACAGCTCAACCTTTCTGCACTGGACTTAAAAATCCAGCTGGAGCTAAACAGACTTGAGTCGGAGGCCAGGTGTGTGGAATTAGAAGCAGCTGAGAGACTGAGGTGTCTAGAGAGTGAGGAGAATGAGAAACTGCTACGCCTAGAAGCTGAGGAAAAAGAGAAGCAGAAGCAACATGAGAAGGAGATGCTGACTTTGCCAGAGTCATGGAGGTAATGGGGAAGGGAGTAACTTGACCCCAGAAGCACAAAAGGTCAGTAAATTTCTTCCGCAGTTTAAAGAGGGGGTAATTTTGATGGTTTCATTCATATGTTTGAGAGGGTATGTAAACAGTATGAAGTTGACCAAGGGTTCTGGGTACAGGTCCTGACCCCCTTACTCCATGGTAAAGCTATAACTGTATTATCTAAAATGTCTGACGTTGCATGTTTTGATTATACTGCTGTAAAAAATTGTCTATTAGAGTTTTTTAAGTTAACACCCGAAAAGTATAGGAAATAGTTTTGTGAGCATAGACACAAGGCAGATGAAAGTGTGTGTGAATATGTTGCTGAATTGAGCATTTATTTCTATAGGTGTGTGAGTGGATGTCAGGTCACCACTTTTGTAGGGCTGGCAGATCTTTTGGTGAGGGAACAAGCCCTTAGCACTTTTAGGACAAGAAAACCTGGTTAGCTGATAGACAATGTGCTACTTCAGAGGAGTTGGGGAAGAAGGGAGACCTATACCTGCCAAGCAGGGCAGCCCTGCACAGGAAGGGGACCCCAGTACTGCTCATGGATCTAAAGGAAGCCATGGTGGGCAGCGCATACTGCTACAACAGAATCTGCCAGTAGCAGGGGAAGCCACTAGTCCAGGTACACATTTAAGAGCTAGGGTTAAATGTTTTGAATGCAACTAGGGGGAACATGTGGCATACAGGTGTCCACAGAGGCAAGGTGGGGAACAAAAGGTGAGGGAGCCAGTAAGGGGTTAACTTAAAAAACAATAATAGACAATTTTGTACAGCAGTATAATCAAACCCAGAGCTGTTGGACATGCTCCACTTAAAGAAATCCCAATCCCTCTGAGCTACACGCTCTAGGGACCTAAACCTTGTCACCACAATAAACAGAACATGCTGGAGGGATAGATTCCTGTCCCAGAGACTTTCCATACTCTGGAACAGACTACCTATCTATGTCAAACAGAGCTCCTCATTAGCACTCTTCAAGAAAAATCTTGATGACTGGATGGGAAATGATAAATTCGCCCCGGGGATCACTTCTGTGGCTCTGCTTGACAGGGGCACAGGAAAATAAATTTCTTGGGTGGCAAACGCCAGGGTACATTTTTTGGCTAGGCTTGTATGGGCCCTAGGGCCGATAGCCTAGTACCTACCTATGAACCTATAAGTGGGAAAGACAAAATGCCAATAGTAGGTTGTCTTGAGACAATAGGGGTACTAAACTACCATCCTGCAGATGTCCTGAGAGGGAAGGATTTGGATGAGGCAGTACCATGTGCTTATGCAGTTACACTCAGTCAGGCTAGGTGGCAAGCATAAGGGTCTGGTAGCCTGGGGGAGACCCAGACAGACTGCATACTTGCAGCCAAGACTGGTGAGGTGGTTAATTCAGTGAGTGAGCTATGCTGTAGCAGTGAGACTGAAGGTGAGCCACAGCTGCTTGTGGGTACTGATGGTCCCTTGGACAGAGTGACTGCAAAGGTAGAAGTGAGTAGCAGTACCCAGGCTGACAGTAAGGCACCACTGTCAGAGGATGCCAGACTTCCTGTGGAAGGGGAGCTGGGAAGGGTTACAAGGTGAGAGTTGAGACAGGCTCAGCTCTCAGACCCTATATTGCAAGGCCTGAGGCAGGTAGCTAGGGAGCCACTTGATTCTCAAGGAAAGGGGGAATCTGTATACTGGGACAATGGGTTACTATACAGAGAGTGGACCCCTGAGGGAGAAATAGAAGGTGAGAGAGTACAGCAGTTGGTAGTGCCTAGTGCCTACCATCTGGCACTTCTAGCCATAGCCCAAGATATTCCCTTTGCAGGTCATATGGGCATAAAACATACAAAGAGGCATATTATGCAGAACATATATTGGTCTGGAATTTCCACAGATGTAACAGGATACTGCAGGACCTGTGAGCAGTGCCAAAAGTTAGGCAAGGCAGGAGACAAGGTGAGAGCTCCTTTGATGCCTTTGCCTGTGATTGAGGAGCCATTTCAGAGCATAGCTATAGATATTGTGTGTCCTCTGAGTACCTCAAGTTCCACAGAGAAAAAGTATATCCTAGTGGTAGTGGCTCATGCTACACGATACCCTGAGACAGTGGCTTTGTCCTCCATTGAGGCAGAGAAGGTGGCAAATGCTTTGTTAGAGATTTTCAGCAGGGTAGGTTTCACAAAAGAAATACTGACTGACAGAGGTGCCAATTTCATGTCAGACCTGCTGGCTTGTCTGTGGAATCCTGTGGGGTGAAGCACATGAAGACCACCCCCTACCATCCCCAGACTAATGGTCTTGTTGAGAGGTTAAACTCTACAATCAAGTCCATGCTACAGGAATTTGCAGATCAGTTTAAGAGGGAGTGGGACAAATATTTGCCCCATCTGTTGTTTGTTTACAGAGAAGTTCCCCAGGAATCCACAGGATTTTCACCCTTTGAGTTGCCGTATGGGCATAGGGTGAGGGGACCTCTAGATTTAATTTGAGATAAGTGGGAAGGTGAGTACGAGTCTCACAAGGAGTCTGTTGTGGCATATGTCCTAAACCTCAGGACAAGGCTCAGGGAACTCATGGGCTTGGCGAAACTGGCAGAAGCCCAACAACAGAAAAAGGTGTGGTATGACAGGAATGCTCGAGCTAGAGAGTATGCTGTTGGGCAGCAGGTAATGGTTTTCATCCCTGTCAGACACAACAAGCTGCAAGTAGCTTGGGAGGGTCCCTACAAGGTGGTAAGAAAGGTAAGTGATGTTAACTACATGGCGGAACTGAAAGGCAGAAGGCAGGGTCACAAATTGTACCATGTTAACATGATGAAACCTTACCATGATAGGGAGGCCCTTGTGCTGAGCATTTGTCGTTAATTGCAGGAGGAGTCTGAGGGAGATCTGGGGACTGATCTCCTCAGTGAGGCTTGGGCTGACACCTCAGTGGAAGGGGTATCAATATCCCAGCAGCTATCTACTACCCAGGTTCGAGAAATCCGAGCAGTGTTGCAGGAATTTGGGGACATGTTCACTGGGAAACCAGGGTGCACCACCTGGGGCAGCACCAGGTGGATACAGGACCCCAAAGGCCTATTAAGCAGGCCCCTTACAGAGTGCCTGAGAGAGTCAAACAGACTCTGAGGGTGGAGGTACAGGCGATGTTGGAACTAGGGGTAATTCAAGAATCCAACAGTCCCTGGGCCTCCCCAGTGGTGCTGGTGCCAAAGAAAGATGGCAGCACCAGGTTCTGTGTGGTCTACAGGAAATTAAATAGTCACACAGAGTCAGATGCTTTCCCCATGCCTAGGACAGATGAAGCCCTAGAGCAGCTGTGTGGGGCTAAGTATCTTACAACCATTGATCTTACCAAGGGTTACTGGCAGGTGCCCTTGACTCCCAGTGCTAGAGAGAAGCCAGTCTTTGTGACTCCTTTTGGCTTGTATGAGTTCACAAAGATGCCCTTTGGGATGAAGAATGCACCAGCAACTTTTCAGAGGCTGGTAGATAATATCCTAGCAAGAGCAGGAGGGTTTGCCCTTGCTTACCTAGATGATATTGCCATCTACAGCCATTCCTGGCCAGAGCACCTTCAGCATGTCAGGAAGGTGCTGGGCAGACTACAGAGGGCAGGGTTGCCCATTAAGCTGAGCAAATGTCAGGTGGGTATGGCAGAGGTCTCCTACCTAGGACATAGAGTGGGGAGTGGTAAGATAGGGCCAGAACCTGCCAAAGTGGAAGCCATTTAGGCACAGCCTGCATCTGTTACTAAAAAGCAGGTGAGAGCATTTTTAGGGACAGCAGGGTACTACAGAAAGTTCGTCCCCAGTTATAGTACCATAGCTGCTCCCCTCACAGACCTGACAAGGAAGAACAGGACATATTAGGTAGTGTGGACCCCAGCATTTGAGCAGGCATTCAAGATGCTTAAAGAAGCTTTGGAAGGACCCCCTGTGTTAGCCAGTCTAGATTACAGCAAAGAACTTGTGCAGGTGGATGCTTTGAACCATGGGGTGGGGGGCTGTACTTAGCCAGATTTCTTCAGAGGGGGAGAATCACCCAGTGGTTTATCACAGTCGTAGGCTCCAACCCAGGGAGGAATGCTATGCAGCTGTAGAAAAGGAATGTCTAGCCATGGTATGGCACTGCAAAGACTTCAGCCTTATCTGTATGGAAGAAAATTCACTGTTATGACAGATCACAACCCCCTAAAATGGTTAAACAGAGCCAGCCAGCAAAATTCCAAGCTGCTAAGATGGAGCCTAGGGTTGCAAGCATATATGTCAGTGCAGCACTACAGTGGGAGTAGCAATGCCAATGTAGATGGGCTCTCAAGACAGGGACTGGGGTAGGTATACTCAGATAGACCTGACCCTCTCAAGCAGCATTTCTCAAGGGTCACTTGAAAAACTAGCTTGAGTTCTCCGGGGGGGGGGATGTGAAGAAGACTACCAGCCTAGACAGATAGGATTTTATGCATAATTCTGTCATTTGTAAATATGAATGTTGAATTACAGGCTTGTTATTCTTAAATGAAAGAATATGCTGTGAAATGTTGAACTCAAAGCAATGTAGCAACATTGCCCTCTGCTGTAAAGAAAGCTAAGGCAAGCATTTCTTGTCTGTCCTTTGAAATTAAAATTATTTCATGACTGTCTGATGTTTACAATTCAGCTCAGGACGGGCTAGATGAAGGCTTCCTGCCTATTGTTTTAAGGCTAAAGTTAATGACCAGAATTTACACGTGGAATGTCCTTTATTGCTCTGGTTTCTGCCTAAGTGTAAAAGAATGTAAATGCAGTTTATGTCAGCCTGGGAACACCAGGAAAGTGTCAAAAAATTATGTAATGGGAATCAGGACTGCAATAGTAATTTAAACAGAGAGAATCAGAAGGCATTAAGCATTTTTGTCTTGATCATCCAACTCACAGTATTGTCTTGCTCATATGTAAGTTATCTTAGACTTGTGTTTTCTTTTAGAAATAGCTAAGAACTAGAAAGATTAGAGTAAGTGTTTTGCTGTGATGTCAGAAATGTACTACTGAATTATTTTAAGTATTTCTCTGTGATCTCTGAACTCTTGACTAGCACTGTGTAGTAAGAAGTATTGTCTTGTGTTTTTATTATTTATTATTAAATATTTTAAAACCCTTCAACTGTGGCTGTTTTGTGTAGAGATAATTTAAGCTCTTAAGAGTACTTGCATACCTTTGATAAAACTGTACAAAGCCACTCTAATAGCTTTAGCCCTGGGCTATACTACCAATTGGATAATAATATTGCACAGTAATAATTGGACTCCCTTTTAAGGGCGTTTGAGTAGCTGATAAGTACTAGTGGGTGGTGGCAAGTGCAACTACCGTATAGTCTGGGAGAAAGGGGCACAGCTGGAGAAACTGTGCCAGCCTTCCCCAGGAGTGTCTTTGTGGTTGTATAAACTCTTATCTCAAAGTGCGTGTGTGTGTGTGTGTGTGTGTGTGTGTGTGTGTGTGTGTGTGTGTGTGTGTGTGTGTCAGCAACTTGGGCAGGGACACAAAGCACTGGTTGGACAGACAGGGTGCTAGAGGTTTTAGCTTGCCCACTAGGCTGAGATCTGGACCCTATAGCTGTGCCAGTGGGGAGTCTTATTGGGGACCTGGAGAGCAAGGGAGCGACCAGCCCTGCACTGTCTGTGATCTCCGTGTGCTCTTCAGTTATCCTTTCCTCATATATGAGATGCCCTCTCTGGTGTTAGTGGTGAGGACTGAGGCTCCTTAATTGCTGGGCCAGGGCATGGATGTCACAGTCATCATACTGTTTCAGAAACTGAGTAGGATCAGGGCACACTAAATTTCCAAGTCAATAGTAGAGTTTAAAATCTTAGACTATGCATCTCAAAACAATAGCAGCTACAGTGGCACTGTACACACTATCTGCACAATCATACACAATCTTTTCAACGCATGTTTAGACCTGAGACAGATTAGAAATTGTAGGATTCAAATCCTACAAGCTGTAAACAACTGACATAATAAACTCATAGAAGAAAATTCTCTTATGAAATCTGTTTAGCAGATTACATTCTCACCTGCAGGTGAAGGGTTGGCATTAAGTGTTCTGCTTTTTTGGTGGACTGAAGGCTGAGAGTCAGGGTTATTGCAGACAGCATATCACACGTCCACCAAGACTGGCATAGTAGGAGGGATGTGTGTAGCATGAGGTAAATCCACTTCCAGCATATCATATCTCCTCAGTTTATGGGGAACATCCACCTGTTCACAAAAATACATCATTCATCCTGGAACTAGTCTTAGAATAGGAAAACTTCTCTAATGGAGATGGACATGACAAGCTTTCTCTTGAATCAGAATTTTGAGCTCGAGATTCAGATAAAGAAAAGGTTGGTCTTTTGTCTGTGTCAGAATTTTCTGACATATTTTCCTCAGGAATATACTGACCCTCCATGTCTCCAGGAAAACTTGTACTTTGAAAGCAGAAAAATTCGGGAGTAGAAGCCTTTGTCACTTTGACCTAAAGGCACTGGTAGAGCTACTCCTAGGGTAAGCATATGTTGAACAACCTGGCAAAAAAAAAACTCTCTTTGGTTAGCCTTCTGATATGGTTTCTGCCCTCCAGGTTAAAAGTCTGTAATAAACTCCTTGCTAATCATCCTTATGAACAGACAAAATATCTTTGATCGTTTCTTTTTTCTAGGGACATCGGGAGACTGACAGATGGCACCTCATCCTATGCAAAGGTCTTTCTCTGGCTCCACTGAGAAGAGCCTCCCACAGAAATTCCCAGACCCAAAGAAGATGGTTCTCCAATGGCCAGATTGGACATCAAGACAGCTGCAGTGGACGTGGCTAACCCCTGGTCCCTGATGGCAGCAGGAAGTGCACCAGAGGAACCAGAGAAACCTGTGAGTGGTCTGAGGAACAGTAAATGGCCACAGCAGTTACCCACCAGCAGCTGAAGTACTGTCTGAGCCCACAGTGCAGGCAAGGGTTTCTATTCTGTTATTTTTCTTTCTAGGTGCAGTGGGAGAAGAAACAGCAGGACTAGTATAAGAATCCATGCTGCAGCCAAGGAAGAAGTCTGACTGCAGGTAAGAATGGTTGGGAAGTCGATCAGAAGTTAAGTTGTCAGACAAATGTTCACAAGCATCACACACATCTACACTTCCCCACATAGTCACTCAAAATTCAAAAGTAAAAGCAAAAACAGTACACAAAAACCCTGTTGGGACTCAAAGTCCTTTTCAGGGAACACACTGAGAGAAAAAAAGAAATAAATGGTCACAAAGTGTACACAAGTACCAGACACAAAATAAGTTTCTGTCCCTGAAATACACTTCCCAATGATTAAACACAACACCTTCAAGAAAAATGTTTCAAGCAGTAAAATAATGGAGGTAAGTTGTCATGAAGTATAAAAGCACCAAAACACTCAAAACCACTGAAGTACATAAAAACACTTTAAAGTCATTAAATCCTTATACTTCAGTTAAAATGTCTAAAAAGTAGTATGTTTCTCACAATTCAGACCCAGTATTCAATAATAAGCCCTGTTCTAAAATCAGCAGTTTTCTGACAAGAAACGTCTGACCTTGATAAAATTGCTGGCATTCTTCAGAAAAGAAAACAAATGCATCAAAAATATTTAAAACATTAATATTTTCAGTGTGAAAAGGTTCTCCTATGGGGGACATATCTGCCAGAAAAGAAGCCTGTAGCGAATTGTTGTCCAAGCCTCAGAGCTGCTTATCCTCAAGGCGTCAGTGAATTACTGACATTGTCTATACTCCTGAGTGCTGATTTCCCTCAAAAGTCAGGAGTGTAGGGATGGCAGGCAGCCAGAGCAACCAAAATAGCCAATGGCTACAGTAGTGGTGAGAATGATGAACATAGGAAAAGCTTGTCATACTAACCCATTTATGACTACTGACAAGATAAAAAAAACTTACTAAATGCAAGGCAGGGGTGACATGAAAACTGTTCTAATTAAGAGATTTGTTCAGTCAGACATTCTATATGTGATGATTTAAGGGAATCAAACACAGGCCTACAGGATACAGCTCTGCTAAACATGTTAGCAGCTCAGTTTGATTTAAATTTAGACTGCAGTCATACATAATTTTAACTCCAAATATAGGAAGACACTTTTGGGTCTTCTTTACTTTGCTGATGAACAAAGGCAGCTGCAGTTCACTATAAACAATCACTTTGTCAAATGCAGTAATATTGACTGCCTACTGCAACATATAATTGTTACCAGTTGTCTGAACAATTGCTGTTACATAATGAGCAGCTTATAAGAAACAAATCACCTGAGAATGACATATCACTACATCTGTAACAAGTATATTTTGATATGGGATTGTGGTCACATATATTTTACTTGTATATACACACTAACTTTACAGGAAGTTGCTTATGTGCTCCCACGCACAGCTCTCCTGCAGAGAATATATCTCAAAACATTGAAACTATATGTAAGGGAGGACATTTAGCAACTTCCAAAACACTCATCCGCTCTTTATTATTTTAAACACAACTTTCAAAATGCATATATGCACATCCTTTGTAAACTCTTCTGCCTATTGCAGATGAGGAACTGTATACCTTGTGTCACAGTTCTCTTTAAGCAGCACATCTATTTAGCAGCTGGCAGGTGCATTTTTTATAATAGAAAGAATAATATCCAGCAACATCTGCCCTTATGTTACAAAACAGATTGCACAAACCAAAATATATATCACAAACAAAACGTTACTTTCCATTAGCATATAATCACAATACAATAAGGCATACTATTTACAAAAAAGAAGAAATATATAAATAAAAATCACAGATTAACACAAAATCAGTTAAATGAATGGTTTCTAGTATAGGATAAAAGAACACACCCTGCGTTATTATTTTTCAACAAGTAGGCCAAACAGTGGCCATCCAGTCACAATTTTATTCCACTAGAGTTTCTCCTACTTCATTCAGCTTAATGTTATGTCCCTATATGACTGATACTGAAGTAGAACACCCCAATTGAATTTTGAAACTGCCCAGGTTCTAGGCCAATACATGGAGAGAAAATAAAGGACAGTATTTTCTAGAATCAGGTTTGCTAATTTAAATGCACATATTTAACAGAAATTTAGAAAAAAACACCTTGAACATTTCCTTTTAGAAGTGCATACTTTCTTCACAGAAAATCACCACCACAGAAGGTACAGTTTAAAACCAGGATTTGCACATTTTATACCATTACATCATCCAATTCCTCACCCTCATAACCAATCAACATTTGAGCTAAGGGTTTCTTTTCAATACTGAAAGATTTATATCACAGTTTTTTTATTTTTTTTTTGCACAAGATTGTAGTATACCAGTGTGCTATTCTGTTCACATGCCCTGAGTAACCTTTTATAAAGGGTTACAATCTCTGACTACAGTAAACTTTTCAGTATATAAATAGAGTTGCAGATTTTGAAGATCCGTATGGCCACTAGGTAGAGCAGACACTAGTGTTTCCCTTTTGTGTATGACTTGTCTCTTACCAAAACCTTACGAGAAAGGTATTGTACGGATCTACTATGTTTACCGGAATTACTTAGCTACAGTGCCAAGTACATCAGATAGTCACATCCTCATAACACATGTGCTCAAGTGCGTCTTGCTATGAGGAAATAACACATATGAAAAAAATGCATTTGCAGTTGAGCAAGCACACCTTCATCTGCCCCATACCCCTTATGTTTTAAGCCTTACTACGACGTCACTGTACCTCAAAGAAAAAGAGTAGTCACCCATGAAAAGCCTGACTTGCTCTTTATCCATGATACTCTGGATCTCAGTACTGATGAGATACTACAGTGTGAGATGTAAATGTCATTCTTCTGTTTAGTGAGCAACAACCATCTTGAGCCAGTCTGTCTGATCAATAATATCTTGCAATATTGTACAGAAAAATAATTTTCTTGGGTGGCGAAAGCAAGGGGACTTTTTGGCTAGGCTTGTATAGACCCCAGGGCCAATAGCCTAGTACCTACCTATGAACCTAAATTGACTGCAACCAGTACACTACAGGATGTTCATCTGTCCAAGGCACTGGCTAAGACAAAGTCTTCTATGGCTGTTTTAGTTTTTATAGTAAAGGCAGAACCAGATACTCATTTTTAACAATAATACATGGGAAGCTCAGGGAATGTTGGACTATTGTATTATTCATAGTTTCAATGTTTTTGTAGCTTTGCCCCCTCTGTTTGATTATCCTATTCCTGCACCTTGTTTGAAACATGCTTTACTGGTCTTTGCATGTGTAAATCCATACGGGACTAAGCCAGTTGTGATCATCTTGTTTTGCCATGGAATGTTTCACAAGCTCCTGCAATAAGTTTCATATTTCTTGTTCCTATGTGAATTTCAGGTACTCTGGCAGTGTTGTGTCATCACTGACATTTCAGAGGAAGCTTCACCAAGAAGGTGTACCAAGATATGCTGATAAGCATCTTCCTCTGAGCGGTTGCATACACCAAGCACAAGTTCCTTTCTCTCAGGGTGTAACCACATTAAGTTGGTGTATTTTGTCTTTCTGCCTCTTTCCTGTTAGTTCTATCATTACGTATACATCACTTACTTTTACTATAGTACCAAAGGATTCTCCTGTGCAACTGCAACTTATTTTATGGACAGGTGAGCATTGTCACCTGCTGCCCAAACTGTACTCCAGGACTTTCAGTCTCTTGTCATATCAAAACTTCAACAGCCAGATGTTCTTCAGAAAATTTCACAAGTTCTCAGAGTTTCACCTTCTTAAAATTTGTAGCATACTCCATGTGGCTCACTGGTATAGAGGTTTAGCTCCAGCCTGTGGCACTAGTGACTGGGGTTTAGTACAGAGCTCTTGTTGCCAAAGGTTCTACTGAGATAAGAACTAAAGCCTTTAATGACTGCCCTTCAAGATGGGTCTGAGGAGTAATGACTTGTATGGTGGCTTAAGGTAGTATGGAGGACACCTTCTATCATATGTTCTCTGGGATGGAAAGAGTTAACTAAGAATCTATGGGTAGCAGTTCTCAGAAGTGTGGTCTTGGACTTAGCCATTATACTGCCCATTATACTGCCATCTAACAGTGCAACAATCCCTTACTACTCTCAGTAAGCCAACTCCTATACCACTATAGGGCAAAGGGTATATATTGTCCTTGGAGGCATACCAGTAATCGCTCACTGATGTGTAGCTTGACATGGGAGCTTCAATAGTATGGAGAGAGAACAAAGAATTGTACTGTTTGGTTTTGAACAGGGACTGAGTGCAACATTTGGGTCTAAAGGATGAATAAAGTGGAAAGTGCAAAACAGAACATAATACACAACAGTTTCCCACTATGAATCATATTTTTTTCCATTTGTTGTTCCAAGATTTGTTACTGCAGCTCCCATTATAACAAGACTGAATGAAAAAATATTCAGACTTGCAAGGCTAAGATTCTTTGAATATTTATTTTTCTCCAAGATACAGTGACCTCAGAGTTTGTGTATAGAAGTTTAAGTTGGGTTTGCACACCCCACATTGGAGGGTGAAGGAGGACCTACCCCATGTTACAAACAGCTTTAACAGGGAACAATGTTGTACTTTCATAATAGTTTTTTCTAGTTTAGGGACTCGCTCGCACTTAACAAATCTCAAAATAACAATAGGGTTCATTTTCCTTCTTACTCATCACAAATAAAATCCAAGGGCCCTTTCATTCTATTCACATTGTGACCATAGTTTTTCTTACAGTGAAGACTTTGTGGATATTAGAGACTTCCCTGTACAAAAATAGGAAACGAGTCAACTACCTATCCTACTCTCTCAAACTGATACACACATTCCTTCAGCACTGACTTAAAGGTGAAACAGAACCTTTTGTGCAGTCCATTTCTAGATGATATAAATAATTTTTAACTGCTTTACTTCACACCATTTCCACAGATAAGCCAGTAGGTCTGACATAAAGCTAGCACATCAAGCTGTCAGAATTTACAAAGGAAACTCTGTTTTGAAGAAGATTTTCAGCACAGTGCAAGACACTTTCACCATCTCAGTACTAGAGAAAGCCACTGTGTTGCAGCAACTGATAATATAAACCATGGTTATTGTAACACATTTCTTATCTCTGGTACTTGAAAAACTGAATGGTCAGCCAAGTGTCTGACTACCATGTGTAATGCACTTCTGGAAGGCTTGGCTTTGTCTCCTGCCTTAACAATTTTTGATATTGCTCACAGGTTGGGTAGTAACATGCAACACCATTCCCTTTAGTAAGCCAATAAAAGTTATGCGTATAATGCCTTCTATGTTGATGTCCAAGTGGCCTGAGAAACTTAACCTCTTCTGATTAATTCCTAGTTATCGTGCAATATTGTATATGCCCTACTAAGTTTTTTTTTTTTTTTTTTTTACACAGTTAGGATTCCCCAATCCCTTCCTCTTTGCCTATACTCTGTTAATCCCAAATAAGGAAGGTAATCTCTAACCTACAGTCCAAACAGCTTCTTAGCTTCTCATTCTGTTACCTTTTTATCTCTAGTTATTTGCTCACATTACAGTGGTTCCTTTTCCAGATTTCTTCATTAAATTCCAGCCCCTCTTGCCTATTCTCTATACCCCTAACTGCAGTCATCCCTATCAGAAGAATCTCCTGTTTCCATTCTACTGTTTGTTTAGTTCTTAATACTTTTTGCTGCTTTATGAACATAAAGTTCTGTATGGCTGTTGTGGATCTGCATCCAAAATCTCACCCTCTCCTTATTTCTTTAATTTCCTCCCTGCTTCATCATCATCATCATCATCCCTTTCCACTTTGAATTACAGATTTCTGCTTGTGTTATGTATATGAGCCTTAACTGTGCATCTCTAAAATATCCCCTCAAATCTTGTAATCCTAAACTACCGTGTTCTATTGGAAATATTAACTTATCCCATTTGACCCTTGCACTCTTCTCCTCCCAGATACAATCCTTCAACTCTTTATTAACTACTGTCCACAACTTCCCCTCTGGTTGATAAAAACATGCCTGTATATGAACTGTATATAAAACTAAAGGGACTTAAAACCTTTCTATTGCTTGTTATCGAAATCCATAAACAAGTTTCCAGTTTCTCAATTTTTACATTATCTTTTGTTTAGTCTCTTCCCACATATCCTTAACTGCCATAACAGAATCCTTTTCAACCCATATTCAAATACTTCATTTTATTGTGTCCATATAAATATGGTTATTGTTGAACCAATTCACATGTGGGTAGGTAGTTTACAGATATAGCCTTTGTTTGCCTTCAATAATTTTATATTCCAAAAAAACTTGAAATTGAGTTAGATCAGCGATAATTAAGATGAATATACTTCCTAGACTTCTGTATCAGTTCAATGCCACAGACCAGACAATATCTAAATCTTTTATTTCCAAAATTAACAAAGAATTAGCCAAATTTATTTGGTATCCCAAATCAGTTAGGATCTCGTACTCCAAATTAACATCCCCTAAAAACAAGGGTGGTCTAAGCCTCCCGAATTTCCATCTCTACTACACAATTATCTGTGCTAACAGAATTTTGTCCATCTCGAATTTAAACCATAATGTATACAACTCTTACCCTAACTGGACTAAACTCTGGTATCAACATATCTTAACTAGAAAGATTAACCCAGCCGCTCTTCCCTTTCTCTCTTTGGACGCTATAAACAGTTCAAAATTATCCAACTGTTTAAAACAAAAAATTAGCTGTTTTCAAGATCTGCTAAAACTCATTAAACTTGACAATGTCTTCCCGTTATTTCAACCCCTTCACTTAAATCCTAACATTAAACTAAACAATATGTCAATCAACCTTTCTAACCTCCCTCTCATTAAAAACTTTGTAGTCTGGGATATCCTTAAACATAAAGATGAATCACTCACTAATCTCCGCACAATTTTCAAGGTCAAATTTAAATACCTAACTATTCTCCAACAGCTGCAAGAATTAGTCACATCAAAATTTGCCCATATTAAGGCAGATAAACAAGATATCACTAAACTAGACACAGTCATTCAAACTCTGTTACTCCCGGAGAATATGCTCTCCAAATCATACAAACTTCTAACTTCCATAATCCACGATTCAGACTGCCTCTTCTCTAGATACTGGGATAAATACAACTCTCAGATATCGGAGAATCAGAAACTCTCTGATATAAAAATACCTTAGATTGTTCCCCCTTCAAGAAACTTTTCTACACTCAGTTAATGATCAACAATAATGCTTACCACACTCCCTCTGTACTAAACAAGTTTGATTCTAAGAAATCCCCCTCCTGTCCATGTTGTTCCTCCACAAGAGCCGACCTCTTTCATGTTTTATGGTCTTGCCACTACTCACATAAACTCTGGACCTCATTGAAGATCTGTCTACAGAAAATGGGCTACCATAAATCGACTCTCTCTTGGGAATTAGCAATCCTTCACATTCTTACTAGAGTTCTCTCTAAATTCGACACACACGTGCTGGTTTTCTTATGCTCGCTTATGAAACTGTACATCACTAAAAATTGGATTGATCGCACTAAATTATGCTGGAACAACTTTAAGGAATTGGCCTGTACATACATCTCAGCGCAAAAAATTATATCGAAAAGTCCTAAGAAGATTGCCCTCTTAAAAAAAGTATGGGAAAAAGTCTTAGATCTCATTAGTAGTGAATAAATAATTCCTATATCCTCATTTAGGTATGGAGACCTTTTTTCTTCTTATAGTCTTCTCCTTATCTTATTGTACTCTCTCAATGGTTGCACCTTGGTTAACACCTGTATATATTGTATATACTTTACTAGATTTTTGTTGTTTTTTTTTTGTTAAGTTTTACCTGCCTTACATGTTTATATATGCTCAGCATATATGCCCAGCTTTTTAAATACCATTATTCAGTACATTGTGCTTTTTCTTATCGATATGTTATGAAACAACAATAAAAAGTTTTTTGGAAAAAAAAAAAAAACTTGAAACTGTCTCAGAATGTTCCACAACACTGAGATGTCCTTTGCTGTTTTATCAGGTACAAAATAGTATCTTCTGCAAATAAAGCCAATTTTTCTTTATTACCATACCAATTATATCCTTGACTTTGAGTCCCTTATTTTCTTTGCCAATGACTGTAAATATAATGTAAACAACAAAGGGGAAAGAGGGCACCCCTGCCTGGTTCCTCTGACAAACAGCTTATCAGAGAGGAACTCCCCACTTTAATTTTTGCTTCTGATCCCTCATATAGCCTCTTAATTAACCTTATTATTGCATCAGGAAATGCAAATGCTAATGCTTCATCCACCTCATAAAACCTCAGTTTATTATGTTGAATGTTTTCTCTGCACCAAGACCCACCAACAACAGAGGTATTTTCTAACATTCTGTTTCCCTCTGGATCATCATTGTTCTGTTAATGTTGTCAAATGTTTCCCTCCCCTCTATAAAACCACACTGGCCTATATGTATTGATTTTGGCAACGCATTTCCATTCTTTTAGCTATTACAGACATAAAAACTGTAGAATTATGGTTTAAAATTGAAATGGGCACATATCAAGCTGGCTCTGATGGGTCTTTAAGCATTATAGCCACCACAGCTATTTTGTAGAATGTTGGTGTTCACCCTCCTTTCAAAATACCATTCAACAAATCTTTCCAGATCTTTTTCACTTTTGTCTCTTAAAGATTCCAAACTTCCACATGGATACCATCTAGTCCAGGATACTTTCCTGCAGATTGATTCTAGGTCACAAGTTTTATCTCACCTCCTCCTGTCTTAACTGTTAATTGTTGAGTCTCATCTATCTCTAACCTTGACATACTTCAGCCTTCTATAAATATTTCCATTTGTGCTTTTTCTTGATGTCCACATGCCTCTGCTTAATATACAATTTTCATACAATTTCCAAAATCTTTAATACCTCTGTAGATCTCTGGTTATTTTTCTTGTTATAGGCTCCATAAGTTTGGCAACAACCATTTCTATTTTCTGTTGCCCAAGTCACTGTGCTGAGAGTTTTTGTGCTCCGGAGTTCTCAAAAAACAATTGCTTAACAGCAATCTTTCTAAACGTGTGCATATTATCCATATACTCCTTTTTTTCTTTAGCGCTCTGCAGTGGCACATCTTGTTCTGTGAGATTCCTCTTATTCTGCAATACTTTAACCTCTGTCACCCCCTCCAAATAATTTGGGTTACTTCTTAATCATATCTATTTTTTTTTTATTTCTACCCTATTTTACAACTCCACTTTAATTTTATCCAGCTATAACTCCTGAATAAATTTCTATCTTCCCTAATAACTGTTGAATAATTTACACTTCCCATTCCTTAAAGTCCTCTTTTTAACAGGTATGTGGGGAAGTGTCATATTTTTACTTTACTTCCCTGCATTTTTATTTTAGTTGTTATTGGTGCATGATTGGAAACAGTCAACAGATGTGTGTCAAAGCTTTCAATTTCTGTGAAATAGAATGTGTCTAGTTTAACCAAGTTATTGTACCCAATGTTGTAGGATGTTGAAGCTACCAAGTGCAGAATTTCTCCTTCCAGACTCTTTCAGAAATAATTTTGTTGTACTACATCCTACTGTGCAAGCAGATCAACTTTGGTCTGCTGTATAGATTACTTTTGCTACTAGACTCTTGAGTACTCATACATTTTAACTTGGCTTATAGTTGTTTTACGGACATTTTAACTGACATGGTGCTTTGTGTTGAGCTTTTATTCACTGCTCAACTTATTTGCTTTGTGGTATCCCTGGTGATTTTTAGCATGTAATGTTACCACTTTGTTACATCATTGCATTGTTTTGATTTGTATCTGATATTCTGACTATATGTGGTCCTTGAACTGGATGCTCCGATTCTGGCTTTTCCTAGATAGCTTTTATTTACAACTACTGTTGTTGTTCTTGTCATTAATTTCAGACATGTGGTGGTGCCGTGGTAGCATTGTCGCCTCACAGTAACTCAGGAAAATAAGCGACTTCACCACAAAAAGAACTCTCACCGCTCTTACTCCGGTACCAATCACCACTCCTTCCACGTACTAATAGCACGCCTCCGTAAACACAAGACTGTCCTTACTCGATGTTTAAAAACAAAGTCTTTTTTATTGAAACTTTAAATGCGCTTGTTTAAACATACATTTTTCGTCGGGACCCCTGTCCCAACTTCATCAGAAGTACAAACCGCCCCAACTACGCTCCACTAATATATCTTCTTCACCCAGTTAATGTGTTAATTAATTAATGTGAAGATTACTGATCCTACAGACATTGCCAACATACTGGCTGACAGGTTCAGTGCAAACTTCTCCCCCCCCTCCACCCCAAAAGGAGAGATATCTATACCAAACGATTACAGCCCCCCAAACATCTCCAGCGCCCAAGTGAGAACTGCTCTCTCCAAAGCAAAAAACACAGCATCCATGGGACCTGATGGTGTCCCCGGCTGTGTGCTCCACGAACTCAATGAGGAATTAAACCCACAGCTAGGACAGCTGTTTAATCAAAGTCTTACCTCTGGATACGCACTCCAGGAGTGGCGCACTGCAACTGTGGTCCCACTTCACAAAGGCGGTGCCTCCACCGACCCTGGAAATTACCGGCCCATTAGCTTGACAAGCCTTATCTGCAAAGCCATGGAGAGGATCATAATGGACCTCATAAATAAAGACATAGGAATTTGCAGACTTTGGATCCAACCCAGTTTGGCTTTGTCAAAGGCAGATCATGCCTTTTAAACTTGGTTGACTTTTTCGAAACAGTCACCAAAGCCATTGATGAGGGAAAGGCAGTCCATACAGCCTACCTCGATCTGGCTAAGGCCTTCGATACAATACCCCACTCGGGTATCATTGAAAAACTCATCAGCTTAAATGTTAACCCATACATCACAAGATGGGTTGCAAACTGGCTGAGTGACAGAACCCACAGGGTCAGAGTTGCTGGCGCCATGTCAGACTCAAAGCCTGTCACAAGTGGAGTCCCACAGGGCTCAGTCCTGGGCCCACTCTTGTTTGGCATCTACTTTTCCGAAGTACAAGCAAACACAGGAGGGTTATGGCTGACAAAGTTTGCAGATGACTGCAAACTGGGCCATAGTAGAAAACACATCTGACACAGATATCCTTCAGAAGGGTCTCACAGAAACGGACAACTGGTGCCAGAGCCACGGCCTAAAGTTAAATGCCAAAAAATGCATAGTCATACCCTTCGGGAAAAAAAAGGTTACCCCTAGCTACCAAATAGGTGGCAATCCACTGAGCACAGAAGAAGTTATCAGGGACCTGGGGACCCAGGTTGATAGTAGTCTGTCATTCGACACCCATGTAGCTAAAGTAGTTAGGAAGACCTTCTACATTGCCCACCTTATCATGAAGGATTCTCATCTAGATCAAGGGAGGTTATAGTCTCCCTTTACTCATCACTCATCAGACCAATGATTGAGTACAATGCCCCATTCGGAATGTATCTGACCCGACACTTGCAGCAGCTGGAGAGGCCACAAAAGTTCCTCACCAAAAGGATAAAGGGTCTCAAAATCTATCCTATGCTGCCCGACTGAAAGAACTCCAGCTCTATTCAGTCGCCACGCTTGCTCAGAGGTGACCTTTGCCTAACATACAAGGCCATGTCAAACCCAGATTTGATGAATATGCTTCACCTCAAAAATCTAGATCCATCAGAGCCACAAGGGCGGAGACTTAAACCTTGACACGGCTATTAATAGGACGTGCTGGAGGGATAGATTCATCACCCAAAGACTCCTATGCTGTGGAACAAAATCCCGGTACATGTGAGGCAGAGCACCTCGCTGGCCTTGTTCAAGAGAAATCTTGACCAATGGATGGGAGATCGCAGATATACCCCAGGGATTACCTCAGTGTCACTGCTCGACAGAGGCACAGCAAAATAATGGGTATAGTTCCCCATACTAAAGGGGTGGCGTAAGCCACAAAACGATGGGCTAGGCTTGTAAATGCCCTCGGGCAGATAGCCTAGTATGAACCTATGAACCTATGAACCTATGAATACCATTTAAGGTTTAAAATAGCTGCCTTAAAGAAGTCTTAAAGTGACTATGTACTGAATAATTTGATAACAGTGAGACTCATTGCTCAACTGTTCTTTTATATACTACATTATTTTAGCGTCTTTATTTTTATTTTTATTTTTTGTTTTTTGTTTTTTGTTGTTTCTCTATATACTTATCACTATATGTACTTGTGTATATATGTGTTGAGTCTCATTATTGACCTATCTTTTTCTTATAATTGAATTTTATTTGATTTGATGAAATTAGAATAAAGTTAATGTTAATATTCAAACTGTTTATGTAAATGAATCTATATAAATCTAATTAATGTACATATTATGTTATGTTTTGTTGTGTAATCTTGTGTTGTGTAATATTATACCTAATCTTGCAATCTAGCCTAGTAGATAGCATAAATAAAAATAAAGACGCTAAAATAATGTAGTATATAAAAGAACAGTTGAGCAATGAGTCTCACTGTTATCAAATTATTCAGTACATAGTCACTTTAAGACTTCTTTAAGGCAGCTATTTTAAACCTTAAATGGTATTAATTAATTAACACATTAACTGGGTGAAGAAGATATATTAGTGGAGCGTAGTTGGGGCGGTTTGTACTTCTGATGAAGTTGGGACAGGGGTCCCGACGAAAAATGTATGTTTAAACAAGCGCATTTAAAGTTTCAATAAAAAAGACTTTGTTTTTAAACATCGAGTAAGGACAGTCTTGTGTTTACGGAGGCGTGCTATTAGTACGTGGAAGGAGTGGTGATTGGTACCGGAGTAAGAGCGGTGAGAGTTCTTTTTGTGGTGAAGCCTCACAGTAAGATGTTGTCCTGTTCGATTCTCAGCTACAGCGTCTTCTGTGTGGAGACATGCGTGAATGGGCGTACCTTGGTTGAAGGTTGTGCATCAGAGCTGGCAACTCGGCACGTAAAAATCTACTGCCAATTATTAGCGGACCGGAGTTCCACTGTGGCGACCCCTAACCGGGAAAAGCCGAAAGACACAACATTAAAGGATTTGAGAAGTAAAACTTCACTTGATGGACACTTGATCCTGATCATGTTCTACCCCAGGATAATCAACGTTCATAAATTATCAAACACAGATCCCCTGAATCTGGATAAAGTAACCAATGATAAAAGTATAATATTCCAAAAAAGCCAAGAGTAAGAATGTTGTATACTTTGGTTTCTATACAAATGCCCAGCCTACTATGTAAGCAAAAAATCGGCTACTCAAAGATAGAGTCCTAGAACATGTAAGGGACATTAAAAATAAAAAAGAGACAAGTGCGTTAGCGATGCATGTTATAAAGGACGGAGCCACACACACATTCAAGTTTCTAGTGTTACATATCATACAAGATAATAAAAGAGGTGGGAACATGAACAAAACAAGACCGAAGCCTCAGAACAAGAATGGATAATTAGGCTTCAGGCTGACAGACCACCTGGACTAAATAGTAAGGTTTCACTGAAACCTTTTCTTAGGAACAGGGCTTTGAAACATTGATTATTATGTCTGGTCGCATCTTCTTATATTTGTACATATATTTTACAGTTTTACCACTATCTAATTTTATAGAGCATGTTTTTACAGTTTTTTTACATATATTTTTAGTTCACTATTTATATGATTGATTGTTTATATAGTGTTTGTATAGTGTATGCCTTTAACTTTTATTTATTCATTCAAGATGCTGTTAACTGATTGGATATGACCTAGATGTATCATTATTTAAACAAGAGCAGCAGTTACTGTAGTATGTCTGAGGAAGCAGAGAGGACTCTGTGAAAGTGCTCACATGTTTTATATTTTTACTATTTTGTACTAAAGTGTTGTTTTGCCGTGTGTATTCCAACAAGTTGTTGGCTTTTTTGGAAAGTTCACAAATTACCCTCTCCATCCTCCTCTTACATTTTCTCTTTCTCGGCCGCGTGACAAAAGTCTCAAGATACTATCATCTAAGCTTTATAAACTAACAACATGCCATTCAATATTTCATTAAAGCATCTAATTTTCATCTCTGTTACTGCTGTCTACATCTGTAAAGGTTATTGTAACAGACTCAAATCTATACAAATTATACTTTTCATGTAAATCCATCCACAAGGCCTTTCCCATTTTTCACATGAGGTCGGGGTGTTAACAGTGACAATCATCTAGGGACATACAGGTGCATTCTGTTTTTCATCTGATTCCTATGGTCTTTACTGTGTCCCCAATCTAACTGCTGTTTGATACTCGATGCATAATGGATTGTGGGTGGCCTGAATTCTGCATTTCAAAAACATGAAAGCATGCTATTTTCTGTTGTAGCAGGCAACCCTGGACACAGGACTGCCTGTCATGTGGATTACTGGAGTGGGATCATTCTTGTCTTCAGATCTGTGAGATACTTGAGACTTTCATTTCTTCCACGGTTAGTTTTTCAGCTATCCCCCAAATATGTTTTCTACAGATTTCATTGCTTTGCCAAAGATGGTCTGCGCCTGTCACCTCTGGGCTTTCAGTTTTTGGCTAAAATTTTATCCACTGCCCTGAAGGCTTTTTAGGCAATGCCAAAATGATAAACCTACCAACATAGTAAATAGAAACTAAAGGTGTTGCTGTTCAATGCTGGGAGCCTTAACAAGAAACTCCACACCCTATAAGGTCTTCTCACTCTGGAGAATATAGACAGCCGTAAAATTACAGAGACATGGTTTAAAGCTGCAGAAAGTACTCCAGCATTGCAAGGTTACAGTGCCTTCCAGACATAAATCATCAGATGCATAGACAGGGACTAAAGGTGGAGGTGACTCGATCTACATTAGCAGCAAGTATATGTCAAAGTTGGTTAAACAGGATGATATCCTGGAATTCATCCACATTCAAATCACATTACATATAGTCCTCTACAATATCTTAGCAAGCTATAGGTCACCATCTATGTCTCAAGAATCCCACAACTCTTATCTAGACCTATGGGAGGCACCCTCCATCCAAACACTCTATTCATGGGAGACTTTAACTACTCCTCTGGAGACTGGGAAACCAACTGCCACCAACTTGCAGGCACATTTCCTGGATTTTATAAACAAAATGCCCTTGATCAGTTAATGATAACTTCAGCTACAGGTTCAAACATACTGGACTGTGTTCTCACCAATATGGGAAAGTGCTGCACCCCCCCCTTCTTTTATAAAGTAACCAAGGCAACGGATGATGGGAGAACAATGTATAATGCCTACCTAGACCTGGCTAAGACATTCAACACAATACCCCACTCAAGTATTGAAGGTAAACTCACCAAACTAAGCATAAATCCCTACACAACTTGCTGGATTGCCAGCTGGCTCATAGGTAGGACCCAAAAAGTCAAGATTGGCGAGACCATTTCCACCAAGAGGCAGGAGTACCACACATAAACATTACACACACACCAATATGATTTTTACCTGTCCCTGAGTTGTTTGAAATCTACTTCTTGGAGGTAAAAGCTAATGTCAAGGACCTCTATTAGACCAAGTTCACAGACGACTGCAAATGTGGAGCTATCACACACAATACCCATGACACTAACATCCTGCAAGTGGGTCTTAACATAAACAAATCACTGGTGCCAAAGCCACAAATTAACACAAAGAAGTACATTATAGTGCCTTTCAGGAAAATGTCTACCCAAAGAAGTTACTCCATTTATAAGGTACCCCTAAGAGTTGACCTGGTAGTTAGAGATCTGGGAATTGGTAGTTAGTGATCTGGGAACATAAGTAGACAGTAATCTGGCCTTTGACCAGCACACAACCAAGGTAGTAAGAAAATCATTCCATGTCGCACAACTTATAAGTAAGGGTATGATATCCAGGTCCAAGAAAGTTACAGTACCATTTTACTCATCCCTTATCAGACCCATCATTGAATACAATGTTCCCTTCACCATGTGTCTGACTAGACATGTGCAACAGTTTGAACACCCACAGAGGTTTTTCACCAACAGAATCCAGGGTATTAAAACATTGTCCTATACAGATTGCCTTCCAACCCTGTCAATATACTTGGGCTCCTACAGGTTGTTGAGAGGTGATTTGTGCTTGGAATATAAAGCATCCCTATATCCAGCCCTGATGGAGCTTTTACACATCCACAAAATGAGCAACATCAGAGACACTAAATCCAAAGATCCGAACTTTGCTTGTGACATAAACAGAACATGTTGGCGAGACATATGAGATTCAAAGGATTCCCATGCTCAGGAATAGGTTCCCCATACATGTGATGCAAAGTCCATCCCTAAACTTTTTCTATCATAACCTTTACCATTGGATGCGAAATTGCAAATTCATCCACTGACTGGCCCCTATATCTCTTATGAACACAGGCTGACAGTAAATATTCCCCAACTTACATACCTCCAGCCACATAACTTTTTAGCAACCTCCTAACAGACATATCCCTCCCCAATTAAGACATACACTACCAGGGGATGCATTTGGGCTGCATTAAGGGCTAGGCTTATATTTACCTAGTATATACCTATGAGTCTATGAATATATATTTTTGTGGGTATTGTCAAAGTAAGAAATCTTAATCCAGTCATCCATACTTATGAGTCACATCTGACACCTATAGCAATCCTGTGAACAGCCACCTCCATCTTTTGGAGTTTACTAGGCAAGTAGGGTATGGAAGTAGATTTCCAGACCTTTCTTCCTAATCACACACCACATGCACACCTAGGGCAAATTTAGAGTTGCTACTCCACCTACTGAATGTCTTTAGGATGCGAGAGGAAAAGAGTACCTGAAGAAAACATACAGAAACACAGGGAACATACAGACTCTGCACAGAATGCGACCCAGCTGAGAATTAAACCAGAGAACCTTTTGCTATGAAATCACAATTCTACTCATTATTCCAGTATATCAGCCAAAAAGACTTAATACTGTGAACTAAACACAAGGCTAAGGAATCCAATGTCACTTATTTTACAAAATAATCAAGCACTTTCATCTCCATGCATGTAATAGCTGTAACTCTAACGAAGTCTCAGTACATCACACATCACTTAAATAAGCACAAGATCACATAGCCAACAATAAACTGACATCCTACATGAAAACTTTATTGTGAAAACTACTAAGTACCTTAAAATGCTATCAATGACCTTAACTTTGAAACACATCTAATATCAGTACTACCACTGATGTGAGATACTCAGCAAGAGCTAAGGCGAATTTGCCATACCAGTTCTCTTTTTTTCTTCAATACTGTTTTCAAATTAATTTTACTAGGGTTCTGTTCAATTCAGTCAATGCTCCATAAGACAAACCCAGGGATTCAGAAAGAACTTAAGCTCTAGTGTTAAAAGCTGCAGTAAAAAGGGGAAGTTTATTTGATGCAATGATTTGCAGTTCAGAGACACATTAGCCACAATGAAGCTAGACCTAATTATCAGCTAATCTGCATTTCTCTGAGTAGCCTTTCACCTTTAATAGA